>NC_048587.1:54714473-54929473 GCF_013265735.2 Oncorhynchus mykiss
ATATATAAATATATATAAATTTATATATATATTCATATTTATATATATAAATAAATATATAAATAAATATATACATTTATTTATTTATTCATATATATATATATGAATATATATATATATATATATATATATATATATATATATATATATATATTAAAAAATTGTTATTATTATAATGTATATCCTTCCCAAAGGGTCGATACAGATGTAACACAGACATGGCTTCCCCCGTGGTGGCATTCATACCATCATTCTTGCTAAGCAGGGAACTAAGTGATATGAGCCTTCAATGGTTTATCCCCTTCAGTACTGTCACATGCAATTGTTTCCCCTGCACTCAGCCCCTCCCAAACTTCATTAGTTACAAAGAGACATGAGGAGTGCCATAATGTTCCTATACTTTTCAGTATAACAATGTTCCAAGTTTAACCCTGAATCCAAAACTTTGTTCATGGGCGTAACAACATGAATTTTTGCATGAGGCAGAAATAATGCGGTGTGACTAGAGTTTCGCCATCAGCTGGAAGACAGTGTCCCTTTTTGGTCAGTGTCAGTGGAGGGAAGGGAGAGCGGAGGGATGTTGAGAGACGGACCCTCAGTCTGCTGCTCTCTCCCTCCTCTGAGACTGACCATCAGATGCAGGCACCATCAGCCCAGTAAAATAAAATGCCAATTATTTAAATGTATGCTCACTCAGCTGTGCCTCACAAGTAATACAACAATGGATCTATTACCAGTGTGATCATATAGGCAACCTCAAATTTGTAAATATTTTTTTTAATGTCCCGAACAACAATGCATTGGCAGGTAAATTCATGCAAAGCCAGTATGTGGTGATAATGTATTGGGTCTATAGCTTACTGCACAAACCTCATTACTACAGTATTGTTTTGAATTGGTTAATGATGCGTAGGCTTACATTTTTTTTAAGTCATGTTACTAAAAAATCAGAGCAGTAGGTTTCGGCATGCATATTGACTCAAAGGTTGGTGACCACTGGTCTAGTCTATTTTGGTGACACGTAACAAAGATGTCCTCTGGCTCTTAACCACGACTCGTCAGCAGTTGAACATATAGAATGTTAACTTGCACACTGTCTACTATTGCTCTCTAGTTGAACTCTACAGGCAGGCTTTCAGAGGGCAAAAAAGAATCCAGAGCAGTGTTTGCCATGAGGAAAAAGTCATCTTGAATAAGACTTTCTATGTGCAGAAAAGGATATTATAGCACGCTCCTCATTAATGTGTGGCCTTAATGATTGCTCAGTGGAAGAGCAGACCTGTTTTTCTAAGATCAACTTTTATTGACTAAGTATGTGTATTTAGCTCTTCATGGGAAAGTGCTTTTGTTCACTTCCCTGTTTGGTTACTGATGCATCACTTTCTCCACATCTTCCATGTTGCCTGTGTCTGTTCTGCAGGTAATGGGGTAGTGATCCACCTGCCTGGCCTCTTTGAGGAGGCTGAGAAGAATATGCGCAAAGGCAAAAGTGAGTATGAAGGTGCTATCCTGTTTTAATATTCCCTTTTACCTTGATGCCTGGAAGATTGCCGTATTGCTTAAAGGGGCTACTGTCAGATGTCTTGTGTGTTTTCAGGTCTGGTGGGCTGGGACAAGAGGCTGATCATTTCAGACCGAGCACACATTGGTAAGCCCTGCCTCAGGCTTTTCTTCAAGGGCCTTTACATTACAACTTCAGCTGCATTATAAGCTCTATTTATTTAAAAAAATGTTTTTTTTTTTAACTAGGCTAGTCAGTTAAGAACAAATTCTTATTTACAATGACTGCCTACCCCGGCCAAACACGGACAATGCCGGGCCAATTGTGTGCTGCCCTATGGGATGATGCAGCCTGGATTCGAACCAGTGATGCCTCTTGCACTGAGATGCAGTGTCTTAGACCACTGTGCCACTCGGGAGCCCCATACTCTATACTAAAGGTGTCAAACTAATCTTGTCCCGGGGGCCGCATTCGGTCTTCAACGACGTTTGGAGGACTGGACTGAATGTGTTATTTCATTGCTGTCCATCCATTCCATGCCATCATTTTGGGAATTGTCTATGCTCCCTGACTGTCTAGCTTTCATTTCAGTGATTTATTAGCTAGATACAGTCAATAAACTGTATGAATGTGGGTCCATTTCTACACAGTTTTTATTTGGTTTTAGTCATTTTAAAGTATCTTGAGTTTGTTCCACTTGCTGGCCTGGATTGGATCCCCTCACAACGTTTGACACCCCTGCTTTCTATACTCTACTATATAGAACGTTACTCTTTTCCGTCAATGTTTTTATTTTCATCATAAATGCATTCCAATTGTCACATTTTGAAAAGCAGAGCTTATCATACTTTATCCCATAGGGGACGGCACACAATTGGCCCAGCGCCGTCCGGGTTTGGCCGGAGTAGGCCGTCATTGTAAATAAGAATTTGTTCTTATCTGGCTTGCCTAGTTACTTTTTTTTGAAAATCAAAAGTTGGGCTGTTAGTTAGTGAATACCACTGCCAGGGTCTGTGCAAAGCTGGTGCCCAGAAGAGATCCAAAAATGCTGTGTGACTTGGAGGCTTTCATGGAGAACGTGTTTCTGTTATTTGGGGGAGGGGGGTGAAGGTGGCCAATTGATTAGCTTAGCTGTTTAAGGAACCTTTTGTATTTTGTACATACAGTACATTTACATCTGAGTTATTTAGCAGATTATTTTATCCAGAGTGACTTAGTGCATTCTTAAGATGGCTAGGTGGGACAACCACATATCAGTCATGGTAAGTTGATTTTTCCTCAAAGTAGCTATAAGGAGGGGTTGATTTGACCAAAGATGCACTCCGAAGACCTGTTTTAAATCAAATGTTCCATAAATCTTGTTCACTCTGACTTAAGCTTTTTTGTTGTTGTGAAAAGCAGGATGTCTTAGACTCTTAGACTTTTATTAGGCTACATTGTTCAGTCTCCCCCCCCCCCCCTTAGCCCAACCTTGGTCCATTTTATTCTATGAAGAGGTGTGGAGAAATGACTGAATTGTTTGTTGCATTATCTGTCCTTTGAGCCTGTTTGGTTTACCCTTTAAGTGGTAAACTCTACTCACTAGACTTGTTGTTCAGAGAGCCTTTAGATGTTTTGTCCGTGTGCTCAGTGTCAGAAGTGCCAAACTGTCCAGTCAGAGCAGCGAGAAATTCCCCAAAAAGGACCCTACTCATAAACCGCTTTTGCTCAGTAGTGCCTTAGCTTTAGGGACTATAGGGCCCAACAAAATTCTGAAATGCATAGTGGGGAATCCACTACATTTATTGAACATGTATTAGTTTGCCCAAGTTTATCATAAGACATGAACAAAATGAATCAGTGATTTGTATTTCCTGCAACTTTCTGAAGAGACAATGAGAATTCCCTGTCTATGTGCAGTGGGCTTGTTTACCACGTTGTGTAGCCGTTAGCGACGATGTTAATAAAGTCTTCTGGTAGCTGGAAAGGCTTTCCTAAAAACCTTCTCAATTAAATATTAACTACAAAGTAGCCTATGCTTACCTGGCAGAATGATATCATTATTTTTATCTATCCAGTAAATATTTGTTTTGCAAACTACCATCACATGTGCGCTACAAAACACCCCTAAAAACAGCCTCTTGCTGGTACACAGTGGAATTAAAGGGTAACTAAGCAAAAAAAATTAAACAATTCCCTCAGACCTCAAAAGTAATCTCCTGATGTGGTTTAAGCATTGCTGTGTACTTAGAAATCCAAATTATTTTTTCTATCAAAAAAGTGAGTTTTGAGGGCAAAAAAACTGAAACTAAATGGAGAAAATGCAGATTTTATACGATACTGTAGTCCCAAAAGCGGCCTTGATTTTATATGGCCCCTGTGCGAAAGAGGGGTCATTTCTGACTGGAAGAGAGCAACAGACACTACTGCTCACTTCCCTTTCTTCATGGATTTTAAAATGAAGGGTTGGTGTTAGAACTGTTGTGGATTCTCCAACCAATCCAATGCCTTTAAATGGGTGTCGAGTGCACAAGGGAACACTTCCGGGGAGATAATTGGGATACTACGCTAGGTTTTAGTGAGGAGCAGAGAAGCGGGGGTGAGGTGACCAGGATTGTGAGTTTGCCCTTCTCTACCTCCTCCCACAGTGTTTGATTTCCATCAAGCGGTCGACGGTGTGCAAGAGCAGCAGAGACAAGAGAAAGCGGGCAAGAAGTAAGAACCCCGCCACCTGTCATTCTCCTGGTTTATGGCTCAGTAATGGCTCAGCTTGCAGCAGTGCTGTAAAACATCATTTTGGGGGGTTGAATGTGTAGTATATTAGCCCTTCCATGCGTCCAGCCTTGTAAGATGAAACAACCGTAACTGGCTCCAGCTTGAAGCAGAGCTGAAAAACAAGATTCCCTTCCTATGGCGGATACGCAGTATAAACCTTTTCAGCATAAAGTCTAGCTACCATAAGTACTGGAACAACCTCAACTGACTGAAGTCTCCAAAGATGTCAAATATGAAATATCCCAACGTTGTTCTCTGCACCGGTGTTGTGGAGAGGTTTTAACAGTTTTGCCTTGTGCGTTCTGCCTGAAAGAATTGGCTGTGATTAGCCAAATTTCTCTCATACTGTAGTCTGGGGTTTATTCCATATTCAGGAACAGCAAACAAATCCTACACTAATGTCGCTATTGCAGGTTCCTGTTTGTTACCAGTTAGTCATGGAGCTATTGCAGGTTACTACTGTTACCTGTTAGTCATGTGATGGAGACACCCAATCTGGTTCTGAGAAGAGGTTAGGAAGGACAGCTTAGACACAGGACAGCACTCTGATATACAGGGTATTTTAAGCTTTTGTTCAGGATCAAAATAAGCATACTGTCCTGATTTTGAGTTCTTGTGTAAAACAGTCGGCAATGTTTGAACTTGCTCAACAGCTATGTATTGTACCAGTTTTCTCCCATGGGTAGTAAAAGGGCAACTCATTATAGGCTTATATTACCAGTTATGGTGTTGAAATTCCACAAGGCTTTACAACTTCACTCTTACCTCAGAGAACAGAGGCTTAGATTAGATCTCCTGCAGTAACAGCATGACTTGTTCCAGGAGTCTCGTGGTGGACGTGTTATTTTTCTGTCTTGCTGGAGGGTTTCGTACTCATGATACCCTCCAGAAGACCACTTATATCTTCACTGATAAGGTCTTTCTCACATGAGAAGTCATCCCCACATCAGACCAGGGACGTTACGTCACCAGACATCCCCTAGCAGCACCATGTGACTGTGATGATGCTCTCCAACCCTCACGGCAGCTCCATTGTTTCAGTCAGCAGCAGGCGATGTTCCAGACCCATAAACACTACTTAGAATAGTAGCTACTTCCCTACAACTCCATCACGTCTGACCTTACACAGTCACACACAAATACATGTTGAAGGACCGGTGTGTGTGGTTGATGTCGAGGCAGTGACTCCGTATTGTTCCCTGTATTCCTCACCCAGCCTCGGAACAACGAAAAAGGGGATTGGCCCAGTGTACTCAGCCAAAGCAGCCCGCAGCGGCCTCCGGATATGTGACCTCATGTCTGACTTCACGCAGTTCTCTGAAAGGTGAGGGTGTGGCCTTGTCCTCATATGGCCAATAATGGCTATCTTCCTGTTAGAGTACAACTAGCTCTGGTAAGATTCAAATGGAACTGTATTGACGTCTATCCTCTGTAGATTTAAAGTCTTAGCCTCGCAGTATCAGTCTATGTACCCGACCCTGGTGATTGACATCGATGGAGAGTTGTGCAAGTTGAAGGTCAGAATCAGGTCCTCCATATCAGTTGAATAAACAGATCACTGGATACATTATGTCCTTCCTACATTTCAGTGTATTTTTAGGGTTACGTGTGTGTGTGTGTGGTGTTCTTGTCCAGGATTACGTGGAGAAGTTAAAGCATATGGTGAAAGATGGCATCTTCTACATGTACGAGGCCCTACATGGACCTCCCAAAAATATCCTGGTAGAAGGAGCCAATGCCGCCCTCTTAGATATTGACTTTGGTGAGTATCCCCCACTATATCATAATGTCAATTAACCCCTTTCACTGTGTCAATTGCCAATTAACCCCCATTGAACTGGTCAAGCTAACAAACGGATGGTCTTCAAGAAGTGGGCTGGAAATTCAAGCCGTTTTTACTGGTGAGTTAACTCTACTGAAACAGTTGTATCGGAGCTGTCATAAGGATTGGAACAACCTGTTCACTGCTCCGAACACCAGAGAGCACTCTTATACCGTGCATGACTCTGAGCTATGCTGTCTAGTGTCACTTTCAGATATTTATGTCACAAAGCATGCCGTAGTCCATAAACACAACTGCTGAAGGAGAGGGTTGCTATTTACTGACGGTCACCATTTTCTTTTTCCTTGACACAATGGTAGTAGGTGAAAGGAGGTATCATATGGCTTTGCTAATGTTTTGCATAAAGGAGAATGTTTTTTTGTTTTTGCACCTGTGCAGACATTTATGGGTGGGATTTCTCAACCCCTCTGATCTGAAAGGCCCATTAACCTGGACTGGAAAATCCACCTCTGTTTAAGCACATCTGACAGGGAGATTGTTTGTATGTCATGTTAAGACTGAAGCATTGTATTACAAGCTATAGTACCAGTCAAAAGTTTGGACACACCTACTCATTCAAGAGTTTTTATTTTTACTATTTTCTACATTGTAGAATAATAGTGAAGACATCAACTATGAAATAACACATGGAATCGTGTAGTAACCAAAAAAGGTTAAACGAATCAAATATATTTGAGATTCTTCAAATAGCCACCCTTTGCCTTGATAGCTTTGCACACTCTTGGCATTCTCTCAACTAGCTTCATAAGGTAGTCACCTGGAATGCATTTCAATTAACAGGTGTACCTTGTGAATTTGCGGAATTTCTTTCCTTAATGCATTTGAGCCAATCAGTTGTTGTGACAAGGTAGGGGTGGTATACTGACGATATCCCTGTTTGTTAAAAGACCAATTCCATATTTTGCAAGAACAGCTCAAATTAACAAAGAAATGACAGTCCATCATTCATTTAAAACATGAAGGTCAGTCAATCTGGACAATTTCGAGCGCTATGATGAAACTGTCTCTCATGAGGACCGCCACAGGAATGGAAGACCCAGTTACCTCTGCTGGAGAGGATACGTTCATTAGAGTTACCAGCCTCAGAAATTGCAGCCCAAATAAATGTTTCATAGAGTTCTAGTAACAAACACATCTCAACATCAACTGTTCAAACGAGACTGTGCTAATCTGGCCTTCATGGTTGAATTGCTGCCAAGAAACCACTACTAAAGCACATACACCAATAAGAAAAAAAGACTTGCTTGGGCCAGGAAACACGTGCAATGGACATTAGTCCGGTGGAAATCTGTCCTTTTGGTCTGATGAGTCCAAATTTCAGATTTTTGCTTCTAACCGCCGTGTCTTTGTGAGACGCGAAGTAGGTGAACGGATGATCTCTGCATGTGTGGTTCCCACCGTGAAGCTTGGAGGAGGCGGTGTGGGGGTGCTTTGCTGGTGACACTGGGATTTATTTAGAATTCAAGGGATACTTAACCAGCATGGCTACCACAGCATTCTGCAGCGATACACCTTCCCATCTGGTTTGCGCATTGTGAGGCTATCATTTGTTTTTCAACAGGACAATGACCCAACACACCTCCAGGCTGTGTAAGGGCTGTTTGATCAAGGAGAGTGATGGAGTGCTGCATCTGATGACCTGGCCTCCACAATCACCCGACCTCAACCCAGTTGGAATGAGTTGGACCACAGTGTGAAGGAAAAGCAGTCAACAAGTGCTCCGCATATGTGGGAACTCCTTCAAGACTGACAAAGCATTCCAGGTGAAGCTGGTTGAGCGCATGCCAAGAGTGTACAATGCTGTCAGGGCAAAAAGGGTGGCTACTTTGAAGAATCTCAAATATAAAATACATTTTTGATTTGTTTAACACTTTGTTTTGGTTCCCACATGATTCCATCTGTGTTTCAAAGTTTTGATGTCTTCACTATTCGGCAATGTAGAAAATACTGGTACTGTATGTTAATACAGTCATTGTGCTATGATAATCATCTGCTGTAACTTGACTGCAGCACCAATGCATTGTCATGTCTTATCTGAGGAAGACAGAAGGAAATAAGATGGCGTTTTATCCCTTTGGCATGTTCGTTTCAGGAACGTACCCTTTCGTGACCTCGTCTAACTGCACAGTAGGCGGGGTGTGCACGGGCCTAGGCATGCCGCCTCAGAACGTGGGTGAGGTGTACGGCGTGGTCAAGGCCTACACCACCCGGGTTGGCATCGGAGCCTTTCCCTCTGAGCAGTTCAATGTAAGAATGTCAGCCTGTCTACCTTGAGGGAAGCCAGGCCTTAATGTCTTTGACCGCTGCAGGCTACAGTCATATTTGTTCACATGGCTGTGTTTCCTGCTCTCTGTATCCAGTGTGAGTAGACTGTAGCGTCAATGTGTGGCATAGTTGCTGATTGAGTCATCAGAGTTCTGAAATCCAGTGTGTATTCTGTGAACATCACAGGCAGAGGCATGCGACTGTGTGGGTGTCAAACAGTTTTGGGAACAATAGTTGGTTGTGAAATAATCCATAGAATAACAGAACTACCAGTTTCTTCACCTGGACAAGACAGAGAATGGCGACATTTTAAAACTTGACATGGCCATGGTTTACGTCGTCAGCGATCTGAAAGTGATTATTGAGTGCGTCTTTCCTTCTTGAAGGACGTTGGGGAGCTCCTGCAGACGAGGGGGAAAGAAGTGGGTGTGACCACGGGCCGTAAAAGGAGATGCGGTTGGCTGGACCTCGTGCTCATCAAATATGCCCACATGATTAACGGCTTCACTGCGTGAGTTCCCACTCCCTCAACTCTGTACTGTTCATCACCACACCTCCCGCTTTTTACCTACGGTCTCAGTATACTTGAATAGACCTTATCAGCGTTGTACAGATCCTGCATTTGGGTGTTGGTAACATGCCTGCTAACCTCCCAATGTTCTGTTGTCCTCCTGTTCAGCTTAGCTCTCACCAAGCTAGACATCTTGGATGTGCTCCCTGAGATCAAAGTTGGTGTGTCATACTCTGTGGATGGTGAAAATATACCTCATTTTCCAGGTAGGCTGGATGAAGTGAACCAGATAATGGAGCATATTATATGCCTAATTGCATTATTCCCCCCAAAAACAATGTTTTATTGTCACATAAATTTGAAATGTGTTTTACATGGTCGGCCATAGTAGTATTTGTATTTAATAAGGATCCCCATTTAGTTCCTGCCAAATCAGCAGCTACTCTTCCTGGGGTCCAGCAACATTAAGGCAGTTAACACATTTAATACATTACATTTCACAACACATTGTGTTCTCTCAGGCCACTACTCTACTCTCACATCTACAATCACTATATATGTGTGTGTGTAGATTGCGTGTCTTATCATGTGTGTCTCTTCACAGTCCACGAGGTTCCATAAGGCGTATTGTAATTTTTGTTCAATCTGCTTATGCTGCTTGCATCAGTTACCTGATGTGGAATAGAGTTCCATGTAGTCATGGCTATTTGTAGTACTGTGCACCTCCCATAGTCTGTTCTGGACTTGGGGACTGTGAAGAGACCTCAGGGGGCATGTCTTGTGGGGTATGCTGGGTGTCGGCGCTGTGTGCTAGTAGTTTAAACAGACACCTCGGTGCTTTCGACATGTCAATACCTCTGACTTCATCACTAGTTGTTTTTGTGAATCTCTCTTCCACTTTGAGCCAGGAGAGATTGACATGCATATTATTGTTAACTCTGTGTACATCCAAGGGCCAGCCGTGCTGCCCTGTTCTGAGCTAATTGCAATTTTCCTTAGTCCCTCTTTGTGGCACCTGACCACATGACTGAAAAGTAGTCCAGGTGTGACAACTAGGGCATGTAGGGCCTGCCTTGTTGATAGTGTTAAGAAGGCAGAGCTGTACATTTATTATGGACATGCCTCTTCCCATCTTAGCTACTTTTGTATCAATATCTTTTGACCATGACTGTTTACAATCCAGGGTTACTCCAAGCAGTTTAGTCACCTCAACTTGCTTAATATATGGTGCTCCTGGAACCAATTAGGGGTAAGTGCCTTGCTCAAGAGCGCACAGACTGATTTTTCACCTTGTCAGCTCGGGTATTTGAACTAGTAACCTTTCGGTCACTGGCCCAACGCTCTAACCGCTAGGCTACCTGCCAATACCCCGCTCAGCTGCCACCAAGTCTGATCTTAAGACGTTTATGGTAGCCAATGGCCTGACATTGTCCCCACCTCTCCCCAGCCAACCAGGAAGTCTTACAAAATGTTGAGGTTCAGTATGCCACCCTGCCAGGTTGGAACAGTGACACCTCTGCCGTCAGAACGTTTGATGAGCTGCCAGAGAACGCCCAGAAATATGTCCGCTACATTGAGGAGCACCTCGGTGTGCCCGGTAAGAACCCCCCCTCCTTACCACCTTCATGTCCAGTTGTAGAGGTCATAGGTATATCTGGGGACATTTGGTGTTTTTTATTGGTAAAGCTTTTCAATAACTCCTCTTTACCCGCAGTGAAATGGATTGGAGTCGGAAAATCTCGGGAGTCCATGATCCAGATCTTCTAAGAGCTTCTCCTCCAGACCACACCCTCAGTCCCCTCTCCCTACCTCCAGAAGGCTTCCTGGTTCCAGGGGCCTGTGGCCTGGGAAGGTGGTCTCTGCTGCATGACCCCCCCCTCCCCATTGGAGACTCTCTGCCCCTCTGGTTGTTAAGATGGAAGTACACTTCAGTTGCTTGCCAGCCTATACCTGTTACTCCCCATGTATGGCTTGTGAGAAAGCCCCATCTTCTGGCCTTTCTGGATCTGCTCTTCTGCCACACTTGCACATGCACTACATACACACTCCTATCCATTCAATATCCCCATATTCAAGCCAATGTTCAAGACTGTTCAGTATGACCATGTGTACAGAGCTGCAGTGGAACTTGGTTGATTCATTAACAGATATTTTGTGGCTGTACTGTGATGAAATCACTTGTGCCCGTTTGTGTAGATGTATTCTTTATACCTAGCATGAGCGCATGGCCATGAAACAGCCCTCTAGCAACTACAGATTCCACGTGTTCTGCATAGACAATGGTTCCTGACAATACCAGTCTCTGTATTCAAATTGCAGAAAATGTAGAATCTGTTTGTTACAAAGACCTTGTTCCCAGCAACATGGCTAGAACGAAGCCATTATGCAAGAAAATATATTTAGGTTCCATTACAATCTTAAATGGGCCTTTTGGAGGTGTCGCAATCAAACAACCTCTTCATTTCCCCAGTTGACTAGAAATGTTGTCTCATTTCAAAGCAGTAAAAAGTTGTACTACTAAACAGTGAGCAGTTTAGGTCAGTTAGCATGTTGATGGGTCATCTTGCTATCAAACTCCACATTTGAAATGACGCATGAATGCAATCCTAAATTTAAGCTCCAACGCAAACATGATGTAGATATGCTAAACTCTAGTCTCAGGACTTCTACACGATCATATCAGTGTATTTTATTTCTAGGACTAGGTATGGTTGATTCTGTTCTTCTACTATTAGACGTGTGGGTGTTTCTGCAGATGTAGTGTATTAGACAGCAGATTGTCTCCTGACTCAGTGACCACTGTAACATGTGTTTCCCGTTTGTATATTAGTGATTTGAAATAGTTCTATCTAAATATTTAAAATTTAAAGACATTAAATGATCTTGCCTGTTTTACGTATGGATTGAATATATAAACCTCTGAATGGCTCAATTATGAAATAAAAGTAGTTACGGGGAGAGGCATGTGTTCAAGTTCAACCTTGTACATGAGGTGCCTATTCATGTAGAATGGGAAATTGCTCAAATTAGTTTGCCTTTTATCTGCAGGTCTCTACAGAGATGGGTGTAGACTGCTGTGAAAGAAGGGCTTTCTACATTGGTGGTTGAGTGGGTTCTCTGTTTTATATATGGACGCGTCAGACCCCTTCCCCTTTTCCACAGGAATGGGGTCTTTTTGTTACAGCCTTATTCTAATAAGGATTCAATGTTTTCCTCATCAATCTACACACAATACCCCATCATGACTACGTGAACACAGGTTATTAGAAATGTTTGCACATTTATACAAAATAAATACCTTCTCTACATAAGTGTTCAGTCCCTTTGCTATGAGACTCCAAATTGAGCTCAGGTGCATTCTGTTTCCATTGATCACCCTTGAGATGTTTCTACAACTTGATTGGAGTCCACCTGTGGTAAATTCAATTGATTGGACAGAGCTTGAGAGGCTCTGCAGGGAAGAATCTCTCCAAATAGAGGTGCCAACCTTGTAGCGTCATACCCAAGAAGACTCGAGGCTGTAATGGCTGCCAAAGGTGCATCAACAAAGTACTGAGTAAAGGGTCTGAATACTTATGTAAATGTAATATTTACAGTTCTAAACCTGTTGCTTTGTCATTATGGGGCATTGTGTAGCTTGATGAGGGGGGGGGTCCTATAAATCAGTTTTTAGAATAGGGCTTTAAAGTAACAATGTTGAGGCGTCTGAATACTTTCCGAATGCACTGTAGTTACGGTGTCGGGTACATTCTTATCTCATAACTGCTCTACTGAAAACGGTGATCTCTTAGCTTATGTTCATTGGTAAAGTCTGTTTCGTTGTTCCATTTGGATTTTATGATATCAGACTTATTTTAGTGGCCTTAAATGTTAACCTGGGCCTTGTATGTCAGAGGTATTCAGACATCTTTCTTTTCTACCTTGAGGCTCGTCTGTAAATGAGTGGATAGGTCAAAAGAAGGCTACACCAAAGCTTTCACCTACACTACGGTGATGTCCTCAAGGAAGGAAGGGTGTATTTTATAAATAGTCAAAACAGGGTCCAGGTCTTGAAGGTGGCTTAGTATTGTGTTCTCTATCCCACCACATCAGCTCAACATGGCATGCTTAACATTGTTGTTTGAGTGGGATCCAAACAAATTTGTCAGTTAATTAGGCTTTGAGGAGCAATGTGTAAAATGAATTGACAACGAGCCTCCTTCAGCCAAAAACAAATGTGTGGGCTGCAAAAGGAGTTTTTGATGCTTTGAGACAAAGGGATGAAATGTAGAGTACAGTGGATCCTGATCCAGGTGAAAAATCCAGATTTAGTTAATGTTTGCTGTACAGTGTTTTTTCGTCCCAGCACTACCTTCCAAAGTCACCAAACTCCGTAATAATATAAATTAGTGCCATTTTAAAAGAAACATTCATTGGCTTGATGACTAGGTTTTAATCTAACTCCACTTTTGATCCTGTTTTCATTTGAACATTGCACATGTTAACATATTTGGTCTTTTGTTTTTGATACTATTTACCTACTTTCAGTTCTGCAATGTGTTGCTGCTTTGTTAACTCTATAAGTGTGTGTATATGAAATCCAATCTGATCGTCATCTTATTGTAGCTCGGTGTTCAATATGTTTGTTTTCGACTCGAGTTTTATCAAATGTCATTTGTACAGTACTGGTCTTACATTTTTTTTAAATTACAAAGTAATTTCAATATTAAACAACTTGTTAATACAACCCTAGAACAAGATTCCAACTAATAAATTAAACATGAGAAATATATCATCAGTTTTTTTTTTTACATTTCAAATTCATCAATGTCTGTTCTAGGGGGGTCAAATGTTTTCTGTTTCTCAACTGTCTTTGAAGAGCAGCTTAACTCTCATGGCACCCCCCCAACACCACCAGGGTCAGAATCCGCCAAGTTATCTGTCTCCCCTAGCTATCTTAACACAACTACACTAATTGTTAGAATTGCCTGTGTACTTTGTTACAGGGCCACCAGAGGGAGTTGTTTACCTTTTGAATAGTCTCATTTGTACCGCTAGGAATACATGGTACTGGCTGAGAATTAAAATACTACTCTGAACAAAAAGATACATGCAACAATTTCTAAGAATTGACTCAGTTTATATAAGGAAATCAGTCAATATAAATAAATGAGATCTTTATGGATTTCACATGACTGGGAAAAGAAATGATTCTGTTGATCAGACTGTTTGTGTCCTATGAATGTTGTCCCACAATGGCTGTGCGACATTGCTGGATATTGGCATAAACTGGAACACACTGCTGTACATGTTGATCCAGAGCTTCCCAAACAGGCTCAATGGGTGACATATCTGGTGAGTATGCAGACCACAGAAGAATTTGAACATTTTCAGCTTCAAGGAATTGTGTACAGATCCTTGCAACATGGAGCTGGGCATTATCATGCTGAAAGATGAGGTGATGGCGGTGGATTAATGGCACAACAATGGGCCTAAGGATCAAATGGTATCTGCATTCAAAGCGTATACCTGCCCGTACCATAGCCCCACCGCCACCATGGGGCACTCTGTTCACAACATTGACATCAGCAAACCGCTGGCCCACACACGCTGTCTGCCATCTGCCCAGTACAGTTGAAATAGTAATTCATCTGTGATGAGCACACTTCTCGGGTGTGCTAATGGCCATCGAAGGTGAGCATTTGTCCACTAAAGTCGGTTCAAGACACTGGTGAGGACGACGAGCATGCAGACGAGCTTCCCTGAGACTGTTTCTGACATTTGTGCAGAAATTCTTAGGTTTTGCAAACCCACAGTTTCACAAGCTGTCTGGGTGGCTCGTCTGACTGTCCCGCAGGTGAGGAAAATGGATGTAGAGATCCTAAGCTGGCGTGGTTACACGTGGTCTGCGGTTGTGAGGCTGCTTGGACGTACTGCCAAATTCTAAAACAACAGGCGGCTTATGTTAGAGAAATGAACATTCTCTGGCAACAGCTCTGGTGTACATTTCTGCAGGCAGCATGCCAATTGCATGGCCCCTCAACTTGAGACATCTGTGGCATTGTGATAACTGCAAAATGTAGTGGGCTTTTGTCCCCAGCATAAGGTGCACCTGTATAATGATCATGCTGTTTAATCAGTTTATTGATATGCCACACCTGTCAGGTGAATGGATTATCTTGGAAATGAGAAATGCTCACTAATGGGGATGAAAACAAATTGCACAAAATATGAGAGAAATTAGCTTTTATGGACATTTCTGGGATCTTTTATTTTAAAGTGTTTACAATGCATTTGGAATGTATTCAGACCCCTTGAATTTTCCACATTTTGTTATGTTACAGCCATTTTCTAAAACTGATTAAATTGTTTTTTCCCCTCATCAATCTACACACTACCCCATAATGACAAAGCAAATTTATAAAAATGTAAAAAATGAATTGGCATTTACGTAAGTATTCAGAAACTTTACTCAGTACTTTGTTGAAGCACCTTTGGCAGTAATTACAGCCTCGTTTTCTTGGGTATGACGCTACAAGGTTGGCACCTCTATTTGGAGAGATTCTTCCCTGCAGATCCTCTCAAGCTCTGTCAGGTTGGATGGATGGGAGCGTCGCTGCACAGCTATTTTCAGGTCTCTCCAGAGATGTTCGATCAGGTTTAAGTCCGGGCTCTGGCTGGGCCACTCAGGGACATTGAGACTTGTCCCGAAGCCACTCCTGCGTTGTCTTGGCTGTGTGCTTAGGGTCGGTGTCCTATTGGAAGGCAAACCTGGAGTCTGGAGGTCCTGCGTGCTCTGGAGCAGGTTTTCATCAAGGATCTCTCTGTACTTTGCTGCGTTCATTTTTGCCTCGATCCTGATTAGTCTCCCAGTCCCTGCCACTGAAAGACATGTCCACAGCATGATGCTGCCACCACCGTGCTTCACCGTAGGGATGGTGCCAGGTTTCCATGCCTTGGCACAATCCTGTCTCGGAGCTCTACGGACAATTATTTCGACCTAATGGCCTGGTTTTTGCACTGTCAGCTGTGGGACCTTATATAGACAGGTGTGTGCCTTTCCAGATAATGTCCAATCAATTGAATTTACCACAGGTGGACTCCAAGTTGTAACAACATCTCAAGGATGATCAAAGAAAACAGGATGCACCTGAGCTCAATCTCGAGTCTCATAGCAAAGGGTCTGAATACTTATTTGCATAAGGAATTTGTTTTATTTATTTAAATGTTTTGCCTGTTTTCGCTTGGCCATTATAGGGTATTGTGTGTAGATTGCTGAGCATTTTTTTATTTAATGCAGTTTAGAATAAGGCTGTAATGGAAAAAATATGGAAAAAGTTAAGGGGTCCGAACACCTACCAAATACTTTTTTTTTGTCCAGTGTATTTAGTCGACCTTATGACTCCTGGCTCATTTCCCTTGTTTTGCCAAGCTTCCTCTGATAGTTGACTACATCTAAGTAAAACCACATTTATTCCAGTCATGGTCGAAGCTGAAGGATGATGAAACTCAACCATTGTTTGTGATTCCAGGGAAATAGATAAGTACAGCTGATCATTGCCCACAAATATACCAAATGCCACTTGACAAGCATGTATGTATCCCCTTCATAAAACAAGCAGCTGGATTGTATGATCAGTCCCAGGTAGACCACATCACACAGTGGCCTGGCCAAGGCTATTGCTTCTCTTTCCGGTTTGGATGTTAAGTATTTGCGTCTAACCTCAGTGTTGCGGCCACTGTCCAGGGCTCTCCACTTTGTTTGCCCTTCATATTTAAATCCTCTTTTATGGCCTCTGTTTGCCAGCAACCACTGTATTATACTAGAGAGGAAAGGAAATTCTATAGACATCCAAATAAATGCTGCAGGAACCAGGCATGCCTCTCACCTGCAGCCTGGACACACAGAACACGGTAGAAGCATTGGGGATGTACTCTAGAGTAGACAGCTCCTACATGAATGTGGTTTGAGGTTATGACCTCCACACTTTGGACTACATCCATTCCCACCACATCCCCTTGATGTAAAAAGCACACTCATCCAGGAACAGGGTTGGGGAGTAATTGATTACATGAAATCAGTTACATGTAATTTGATTACAAAAAAAACGAATCAGTTAGGTTACCAGCTAAAATATTGTCATCAGATTACAGATACTTTTGAAAAACTAGATGATTACTTATTTAATTACTTTTAAATTCAGAAAGGATGTTGGCAAAATGTTTAAGTTTGTTTCACCTGAGCAAGTCTGACCTCAAGTCAGCGACACCTATGATCAAAGTTTATTGGTTGCGTACACAGATTTGCAGATGTTTTCGCAGGTGCAGGGAAATGCTTGTGTTTCTAGCTCCAACAGTGCTGTAACACCTAACATGACTAGAATACAATATACAGTGCCTTCGGAAAGTATTCATACCCCTTGACTGTTATGCAACAGCCTATTCTAAATTTGATTAAATTAATAAAAATCCTCAGCAATCTACACACAATACCCCACAATGACAAAGTGAAAACAGGTTTTTAGACATTTTAGCAAATTTATAAAAATGTAAGAACAGAAATACCTGATTTACATAATTATTCAGACCCTTTGCTATGAGACTCAAGATTGAGCTCAGGTGCATCTTGTTTCCATTGATCACCCTTGAGATGTTTCTACAACTTGATTGGAATCCACCTGTGGTAAATTCAATTGATTGGACATGATTTGGAAAGCCACACACCTGCCTATATAAGGTCCCACAGTTGACAGTGCAAGTCAGAGCAAAAACCAAGCCATGAAGTCGAAGGAATTGTCTGTAGAGCTCTGAGACAGGATTGTGTCAAGGCACAGATCTGGGGAAGGGTACTAAAACATTTATGCAGCATTGAAGGTCCCCAAGAACACAGGGGCCTCCATCATTCTTAAATGGAAGAAGTTTTGAACCACCAAGACTCTTCCTAGAGCTGGCCGACCGGCCAAACTGAGCAATCGGGGGAGAAGGGCCTTGGTCAGGGAGGTGAACAAGAACCCAATGGTCACTCTGACAGAGTTCCTGAGTTACTCTGTGGAGATGGGAGAACCTTCCAGAAGGACAACCATCTCTGCAGCACTCTACCAATCAGGCCTTTATGGTAGAGTGGCCAGACAGAAGCCACTCTTCAGTAAAAGGCACATGACAGCCCACTTGGAGTTTGCCAAAAGGCACGTAAAGACTCTCAGACCATGAGAAACAAGATTATCTGGTCTGATGAAACCAATATTTAACTATTGGCCTGAATGCCAAGCGACACGTCTAGAGAAACCTGACACATTCCCTACGGTGAAGCATGGTGGTAGCAGCATCATGCTGTGGGGCTGTTTTTCAGCGGGAGGGACTGGCAGACTAGCCAGGATCGAGGCAAAGATAAACTGCAAAGTACAGAGAGCCTTGATGAAAACCTGCTCCAGAGTGCTCAGGACCTCAGACCGGGGCAAAGGTTCACCTTCCAACAGGACAACGACCCTAAGCACACAGCCAAGACAAAGCAGGAGTGGCTTCGGGACAAGTCTTTGAATGTGCTTGAGTGGCACAGCTAGAGCCCGGACTTAAACCTGATTGACATCCATCCTGACAGAGCTTGAGAGGATCTGCAGAGAACAATGGGAGAAACTCCCCAAACAGAGGTTTGCCAAGCTTGTAGCGTCATACCCAAGAAGACTTGTACCAACAACAAAGTACCGAGTAAAGGTTCTGAATACTTACTCTAAATGTAGTATTTCCTTTTTTATTTCCTTTTTTTTAATTTGAAAAATATTTCTAATAAATTGTTTTTGCTTTGTCATTATGGGATATTGTGTGTAGCCTAAATAAATGTGTAAAAAGTGAAGGGGTCTGAATACTTTACGAAGGCACTGTATACATATGAAGTGGTCACAACAGCTCAGTTGTAGCTCAGTTAGAGTATTGTGCTTGCAACGCCAGGGTTGTGGGTTTGATTCCCATGGGGGACCAGTATGAAAAAAATGTATGCACTCACTACTATAAGTCGTTCTAGATAAGAGCTTTTGCTTAATGACTAAAATGTAAGTGGGTAAAACAGTATGTAAACATTATTAAAGTGACCAGTGTTTAATGACTATGTCCATAGGGCATCAGTCTCTAAGGTGCAGGGTAGAGTACCGGGTGTTAGCTGACTAGTGACAGTGACTAATGTTCAACGCAGGGTACTGGGCACAGGCCGGCTAGTGGTGACTGTTTAAGAGTCTGATGACACACCAAATGCGTTTGATGGATCCTTTTTTTGATGGATCCTTTTATTCTAATGGATCTTAAGGGGAAAGAAATCAGATTAGGTTACTGAGTTTGGGGAATCCAAAATTACGTTACTGATTACAATTTCGGACAGGTAACTAGTAACTAATAGATTACATTTAGATAGTAACTTACCCAACTCCCCTGCTCTGAATGCACTCTAGCCAGGTGCTCTGGTCAGCACACGGATTGGGAAGCTAGGTCATAAATGAGCCATTGCCGGGGCGGCGAGTGGGCAAGCTGGTAGACCTGCAGCCTGAGCCATACCAGACCTGCCAGGTGACCCATAACAGCCTCATTAGAGCAGATGTGAGGCTGATGCTGATGCTGTGGCTGTCTACTGTGTTGCTGTCTCTGCCCTCCCCTTCCTCTGCACCTTCCATTGGCCTGAGAAGCCCAGCAGCTGTTCACCAAGGGGGGGCCTAGGCCAATGCCTGCCTGATCCCTGAATCTCACTGATGGGGGTAGGGAGGCAGCAGATGGGGTCGGTCAGAAGAGGGGTTGGCCTGGCTGGGGTGAGGTGTGGTGGAAGGGGGAATTTACGAGGGGGTAGTAGTAGTGGTTGTTGCTCAGACTGGGTTGAAAGAGTTAGTTGGTTGGACGTATGAAGGGGGGAGTATGGGTCTCAGCAGGTTCTCAGCTACAGTAGGATCTAAGCAGGGTCTCAGCTGAGGTCTCAGCTGGGGTCTCAGCAGGGTCTCGGCTAGGGTCTCAACAGGGTCGCAGCTAGGGTCCAGGCAGGGTCTCAGCTAGGGTTTCAGCAGGTTCTCAGCTACAGTAGGGTCTCAGCAAGGTCTCAGCTGGGGTCTCAGCAGGGTCTCAGCTGGGGTCTCAGCTGGGCTCTCAGTCTCAGTAGGTTCTCAGCTACAGTAGGGTCTCAGCAGGTTCTCAGCTAGGGTCTCAGCAGAGTCTCAGCTAGGGTCTCAGCAGGGTCTCAGCTAGGGTCTCAGCTAGGGCCTCAGCAGGGTCTCAGTTAGGGCCTCAGCAGGGTCTCAGCAGGGTCTCAGCTAGGGTCTCAGCTGGGGTCTCAGCAGGGTCTCAGCTGGGGCCTCAGCAGCGTCTCAGCTAGGGTCTCAGCAGAGTCTCAGCTGGGGTCTCAGCAGGTTCTCCGCTACAGCAGGGTCTAAGCGGGTTCTCAGCTAGGGTCTCAGCAGAGTCTCAGCACGGTCTCAGCTGGGGTCTCAGCTAGGCTCTCAGCAGAGTCTCAGCACGGTCTCAACTGGGGCCTCAGCTAGGGTCTCAGCTCGGGCCTCAGCAAGGTCTCAGCTGGGGTCTCAGTTACAGTAGGGTCTAAGCAGAGTCTCAGCTAGGGTCTCAGCAGGGTCTCAGCTAGGGCCTCTGCTTGGGTCTCAGCTGGGGTCTCTGCTTGGGTCTCAGCTAGTGTCTCAGCAGGGTCTCAGCTGGGGTCTCAGCAGAGTCTCAGCAGGTTCTAAACTACAGCAGGTTCTCAGCTGCAGTAGGGTCTCAGCAGAGTCTCAACAGGGTCTCTGCTTGGGTCTCAGCTAGGGTCTCAGCAGGGTCTCAGCAGGGTCTCAGCTGGAGTCTCAGCAGGGTCTCAGCTAGGGTCTCAATTAGGGTCTCAGCAGGGTCTCAATTGGGGTCTCAGCTAGGGTCTCAGCTAGGGTCTCAGCTGAGGTCTCAGGAGTTTCTCAGCAGGGTCTAAGCAGGGTCTCAGCTGGGGTCTCAGCAGGGTCTCAGTAGGTTCTCAGCTACAGTAGGGTCTCAGCAGGGTCTCAATTGGGATCTCAGCTAGGGTCTCAGCTAGGGTCTCAGCTGAGGTCTCAGGAGTTTCTCAGCAGGGTCTAAGCAGGGTCTCAGCTGGGGCCTCAGCAGGGTCTCAGCAGGGTCTCAGCTGGGGTCTCAACAGGGTCTCAGCAAGGTCTCAGCAGGGTCTCAGCTAGGGTCTCAGCAGAGTCTCAACTAGGGTCTCAACTAGGGTCTCAGCTAGGGTCTCAGCAGCGTCTCAGCTAGGGTCTCAGCTAGGGTCTCAGCAGCGTCTCAGCTAGGGTCTCAGAGAGGGTCTCAGCTAGGGTCTCAACAGGGTCTCAGCTAGGGTCTCAGCTAGGGTCTCAGCTAGGGTCTCAGCTAGGGTCTCAACAGGGTCTCAACAGGGTCTCAGCTGGGGTCTCAGCAAGGTCTCAGCTAGGTTCCAGGCAGGGTCTCAGCAGGGTCTAAGCAGGGTCTCAGCTGGGGTCTCAGCAGGGTCTCAGTAGGTTCTCAGCTACAGTAGGGTCTCAGCAGGTTCTCAGCTAGGGTCTCAGCAGGGTCTCAGCTGGGGCCTCAGCAGGGTCTCAGCAGGGTCTCAGCTGGGGTCTCAGCAGGGTCTCAGCAGGGTCTCAGCTAGGGTCTCAGCTGGGGCCTCAGCTGGGGTCTCAGCTAGGGTCTCAGCAGAGTCTCAGCACGGTCTCAGCTGGGGTCTCAGCTAGGGTCTCAGCTCGGGTCTCAGCAGGGTCTCAGCTAGGGCCTCAGCAGGGTCTCAGCTTGGGTCTCAGCAGGGTCTCAGCTAGGGTCTCAGCAGAGTCTCAACTAGGGTCTCAACTAGGGTCTCGGCTAGGGTCTCAGCAGCGTCTCAGCTAGGGTCTCAGCTAGGGTCTCAGAGAGGGTCTCAACAGGGTCTCAACAGGGTCTCAGCTGGGGTCTCAGCAGGGTCTCAGCTAGGTTCCAGGCAGGGTCTCAGCAGGGTCTCGGCCAGGGTCTCATCAGGGTCTCAGCTAGGGTCTCAGCAGGGTCTCAGCTAGGGCCTCAGCAGGGTCTCACCAGGGGTCTCAGCTGGGTTCTCATCAGGGTCTCAGCTAGGGTCTCAGCTAGGGTCTCAGCTGGGGTCTCAGCAGGGTCTCAGCTAGGGCCTCAGCAGGGTCTCAGCTAGTGTCTCGGCAGAGTCTCAGCCGGGATCTCAGCAGGGTCTCAGCTAGGGCCTCAGCAGGGTCTCAGCTAGGGTCTCAGCGGGGGCTCAGCAGGTTCTCAGCTACAGCAGGGTCTAATTGGGGTCTCAGCAGGGTCTCAGCAGGTTCTCAGCTACAGTAGGGTCTCAGCAGGGTCTCAGCTAGGGTCTCAGCAGGTTCTCAGCAGTGTCTCATCTGGGGTCTCAGCAGGGTCACAGCTAGGGTCTCAGCAGGGTTTCAGCTACAATAGGGTCTCAGCAGGGTCTCGGCTAGGGTCTCAGCAGAGTCTCATCTGGGGTCTCAGCTGGGGTCTCAGCAGAGTCTCAGCAGGTTCTCAGCTACAGTAGGGTCTCAGCAGGGTCTCGGCTACAGTAGGTTCTCAGCAGGGTCTCGGCTAGGGTCCGGGCAGGGTCTCAGCTTGGGTCCAGGCAGGGTCTCAGCTTGGGTCTCAGCAGGGTCTCAGACAGTAAACACAAGGGCAAACGGCCTGGGAGTGAAAACGTTCTTTTTGAGTTTTTGTAACTTGAAGTTTCCATTCGTCATTAAACGTGTGTATCTGTTTGTTTTGTGTGGATGATAATGAGACAGATACATAGGTAATGATCATGGGCTTTCCATCTCTATGTATGTGGACAGGACAACAGTAGCTTTGAAACACTACCTGATGCAATCTCTGAAGTCAATATATACTACGTGAGTGTATAAAAAAAAGTTTCTATTTCTTTTTACCCCCTCTTCTCCCCAATTTCATGATATCCAATTGGTAGTTACAGTCTTGTTCCGTTGCTGCAACTCCCCTACGGACTGTGAGGTGAAGGTCGAGAGCCATGCATCTTCCGAAACACGACTCTGCCAAGCCTCAGCTTGCAGGCGCCCGGCCCACCACAAGGAGTCGCTAGAGCGTGATGGGACAAGGACATCACGGCCGGCCAAACGCTCCCTTAACTCGGTACGACGATGGGCCAATTAGGCGCCACTTCATGGGTCTTCCGGTCACGGCCGGCTGTGACACAGCTTGGGATTGTATCCCGGGTCTGTAGTGACGCCTCAAGCACTGCAATGCAATGCCTTAGATCGCTGCGCCACTCGGGTAAATTGAATATATATATTTTATGGTAAATAAAACAAACTATACAACAAACAAACAACATTACAGATCCAGAACAAAAATCTGTTTTTCCAAAATTTTGCTGTTATCCAGATTGATTTACAATTAGTGCCTTGCCCCTCTAATCTCCATATATTGTGACTCAGTGGTGGTTTTCATTGGCCATAAACAGCACCCTGTCTTGAGTAACAGTAGCAACATGGCTGTTAGACTGTGGCTGCATGTGGATTGACATTTGCCGGCCCTGTGTCTCCAGAACGGACAAGTGTCGGCGCCAGTAGTGTCCAGATTCGTTCCGGCAGCTGCTGCGACCACACACCCCTCCCCCACCCCGACAGATGTAGTGTCACCACCCATCAGCTTTATGGCGCCTGGGCTGTTGTTAATTTAAATATTTGATTTGCCCAGGAGGGACAGCCCTGTTTGGGCAAGGGGTTGAAAATAGCTGGGTGGCTTATCAGCATGACCTACAGAAGATACTTAGACAGTTGACTTGACTTGACACCATGGCAGGGTGTTTGACTTGACACCATGGCAGGGTGTTTGACTTGACACCATGGCAGGGTGTTTGACTTGACACCATGGCAGGGTGTTTGGGGAAAACAAATTGCCAAAGTCTTTGGAAGTCCATTTTGGAATGTTAGGAGGCTTGGAGGACATTTTATAACATTAGGAGGCTTGGAGAACATTTTGTAACATTATGAGGCTTGGAGGACATTTTGTAACATTATGTGGCTTGGAGGACATTTTGTAACATTATGAGACTTGGAGAACATTGGAACTTTTGGAGGATTGGAGAACATTGGAACTTTAGAAGGCTTGGAGGACATTTTGTAACATTATGAGGCTTGGAGAACATTGGAACTTTAGAAGGCTTGGTGAACATTTTGTAACATTATGAGGCTTGGAAGACATTTTGTAACATTATGAGGCTTGGAAGACATTTTGTAAAATGAGGCTTGGAGAACATTGGAAATTTAGAAGGCTTGGATGGTCATTTTGTAACATTTGGAGGCTTGGAGGACATTTTGGAACATTTGGAGGCTTGGAGGACATTTTGTAACATTAGGAGGCTTGGAGGACATTTTGGAACATTATGAGGCTTGGAGAACATTGGAACTTTAGAAGGCTTGGAGGAAATATTGATATTGTGGGACAGGGGGAGATGTAACACCCAATAGTCTGAATTTAGCATGTAATATCATCACATTTAGTACAATGATTATTTTGTTCCAATAGTTTTAATTATTGTAATTCTTTGGGGGGGGAGAAACAGGAAAAAGTCTCTGCACACTTCTCTTTTAATAGAGGCTAAGCTTTCAGTCAGTCGACCTTCAGAGCATATCTCCACAAACATTGTAAAATATATATATACAGTGCCTTGCGAAAGTATTCGGCCCCCTTGAACTTTGCGACCTTTTGCCACATTTCAGGCTTCAAACATAAAGATATAAAACTGTATTTTTTTGTGAAGAATCAACAACAAGTGGGACACAATCATGAAGTGGAACGACATTTATTGGATATTTCAAACTTTTTTAACAAATCAAAAACTGAAAAATTGGGCGTGCAAAATTATTCAGCCCCCTTAAGTTAATACTTTGTAGCGCCACCTTTTGCTGCGATTACAGCTGTAAGTCGCTTGGGGTATGTCTCTATCAGTTTTGCACATCGAGAGACTGAATTTTTTTCCCATTCCCCTTTGCAAAACAGCTCGAGCTCAGTGAGGTTGGATGAAGAGCATTTGTGAACAGCAGTTTTCAGTTCTTTCCACAGATTCTCGATTGGATTCAGGTCTGGACTTTGACTTGGCCATTCTAACACCTGGATATGTTCATTTTTGAACCATTCCATTGTAGATTTTGCTTTATGTTTTGGATCATTGTCTTGTTGGAAGACAAATCTCCGTCCCAGTCTCAGGTCTTTTGCAGACTCCATCAGGTTTTCTTCCAGAATGGTCCTGTATTTGGCTCCATCCATCTTCCCATCAATTTTAACCATCTTCCCTGTCCCTGCTGAAGAAAAGCAGGCCCAAACCATGATGCTGCCACCACCATGTTTGACAGTGGGGATGGTGTGTTCAGCTGTGTTGCTTTTACGCCAAACATAACGTTTTGCATTGTTGCCAAAAAGTTCAATTTTGGTTTCATCTGACCAGAGCACCTTCTTCCACATGTTTGGTGTGTCTCCCAGGTGGCTTGTGGCAAACTTTAAACAACACTTTTTATGGATTTTATGGCTTTCTTCTTGCCACTCTTCCATAAAGGCCAGATTTGTGCAATATACGACTGATTGTTGTCCTATGGACATAGTCTCCCACCTCAGCTGTAGATCTCTGCAGTTCATCCAGAGTGATCATGGGCCTCTTGGCTGCATCTCTGATCAGTTTTCTCCTTGTATGAGCTGAAAGTTTAGAGGGACGGCCAGGTCTTGGTAGATTTGCAGTGGTCTGATACTCCTTCCATTTCAATACTATCGCTTGCACAGTGCTCCTTGGGATGTTTAAAGCTTGGGAAATCTTTTTGTATCCAAATCCGGCTTTAAACTTCTTCACAACAGTATCTCGGACCTGCCTGGTGTGTTCCTTGTTCTTCATGATGCTCTCTGCGCTTTTAACGGACCTCTGAGACTATCACAGTGCAGGTGCATTTATACGGAGACTTGATTACACACAGGTGGATTGTATTTATCATCATTAGTCATTTAGGTCAACATTGGATCATTCAGAGATCCTCACTGAACTTCTGGAGAGAGTTTGCTGCACTGAAAGTAAAGGGGCTGAATAATTTTGCACGCCCAATTTTTCAGTTTTTGATTGTTAAAAAAGTTTGAAATATCCAATAAATGTCGTTCCACTTCATGATTGTGTCCCACTTGTTGTTGATTCTTCACAAAAAAATACAGTTTTATATCTTTATGTTTGAAGCCTGAAATGTGACAAAAGGTCGCAAAGTTCAAGGGGGCCGAATACTTTCGCAAGGCACTGTATATAATAATATGTCAATGTGAAGTTAATCAGCAGAGTGGATGTACAGTAACATTTGGGTTAAAGGTAATATAAAGGCCTGAATTCCACTGCCAATAATAGTCTTTATCAATTTATAGTGTGAAAATTCTCCTTCCATAACACTTGACTCTCAGTATATTTCTCTTCACATAATCCCCATTCACACCTTGTTCAAAATCCCTCAAACATCCTAAACAACTATGAAGGTGACCTCTAATCTTCATTTGGCTGTTTTTCAAGGCATTATTGAAGTCTTTTAATTTACTCCGTATAGTATGCCATCAGAGAAAAGGTAGAAAGAGACTAAAGGCTGGACTTACAGCTAATCGCAGCCAAGAGGTAGAAAGAGACTAATGGCTGGGCTTACAGCTAATCACAGCCAATAGGTAGAAAGAGACTAAAGGCTGGGTTTACAGCTAATCACAGCCAAGAGGTAGAAAGAGACTAAAGGCTGGGCTTACAGCTAATCACAGCCAAGAGGTAGAAAGAGACTAAAGGCTGGGTTTACAGCTAATCACAGCCAAGAGGTAGAAAGAGACTAAAGGCTGGGTTTACAGCTAATCACAGCCAAGAGGTAGAAAGAGACTAAAGGCTGGGTTTACAGCTAATCACAGCCAAGAGGTAGAATTCCAGTGCTGATCTCGAGGAAAAACTTAATCCAGCTGGATTCAAAGTCTCTGAGGGAGTTGCGGAAAGCACCTTGTTCTACCATCTGGGACGGCAGACAACCCACAGCCCCATTAAGATGCCACATTAAGGGACTGCTGGTAATTGCAAGATACAGCAGAATGGAGTGCACCTAGCAATACATTTTAGTGTCAGAGAGAAAGAGAGGGGGTTCGAGGGGAGAAAAACTTAGTTAACACAGTGAAATTCATCTTGAAACGTAGCTTCTGAATACTGCCAAACAGATGCTAGTACACTTGTTTCTTTTTTCTTCCCCCATATGGTTGCAGCTGAATGTTGGTATTGTTCACTTTGTCAGTGATACTGAGAGATGTGGGAGCTCTAATGATAATGCAATGTGCAGATGTGTTCAGGGAAAGGGGGCCGTCGTTAACTCACACAGTCGGCTACAGTGCCCCGTTCCTCCTCACATCATGATAGATGCTGTCCAGCCTGCTCAGAGTTGACCTTCTGTAGGAAAAAACACTCCTCTGGGGCTTCCACATCACAGTTGTGCAGGTGTAACAGAGAGACTAAGACTGAGGCATGGGATTTGGTTCCAACTTTTCAGTTCTGAGTTGGAGTTGTTTGTTTAGTAAGTGATGATCCAAGGGGCATTACCATGGCATGGTTTCCCTGAGAGGACACTTTGCACATCTGTTGCCAGAAGCGTCTAGTTAGACATGCTAATTGTCCCAAGCGGTGGACACTAGTGCATAGTAAGTTAAACTAGAGGAGTCTGAATAGGTCAACATTACCTATAGGAGGTGAAGGTTCAGCTCTGATTTCTTATTTTACACTATTGCAGCGATATCTATATATATCTTCCAC
Organism: Oncorhynchus mykiss; assembly: GCF_013265735.2. Classification (NCBI taxonomy): domain Eukaryota; kingdom Metazoa; phylum Chordata; class Actinopteri; order Salmoniformes; family Salmonidae; genus Oncorhynchus; species Oncorhynchus mykiss. The sequence continues at coordinate 54,742,096 of NC_048587.1, forward strand.
TTCCAATGGAATGCTATGTACAAAGCACGTATAAGACCTAATGGACAACATGCATCGACGGGGTTGTAGTGGAGCAGGTCAAGAGTTTCAAGTTCCTTGGTGTCCACATCACCAACAAACTATCATGGTCCAAACACACCAAGACAGTTGTGAAGAGGGCACGACAACACATTTTCCACCTCAGGAGACTGAAGAGATTTGCCATGGTTCCCCAGATCCTCAAAAAGTTATACAGCTGCACCATCGAGAGCATCCTGACGGGTTGCATCACTGCCTGGTATGGCAACTGCTCAGCCTCTGACCGCAAGGTACTACAGAGGGTACCGTGTACGGCCCAGTACATCACTGGGGCCAAGCTTCCTGCGATCCAGGACATACACTGTTGTTCAAAAGTTTGGGGTCCCTTAGAAATGTCCTTGTTTTTGAAAGAAAAGCAATTTTTTTGTCCATTAAAATAACATCAAATTATTCAGAAATATAGTGTAGACATTGTTCATATTGTAAATGACTATTGTAGCTGGAAACGGCAGATTTTTGTATGGAATATCTACATAGGCGTACAGAGGCCCATTATCAGCAACCATCACTCCTGTGTTCCAATGGTACGTTGTGTTAGCTAATCCAAGTTTATCATTTTAAAAGGCTAATTGATCATTAGAAAACCATTTTGCAATTATGTTAGCACAGCTGAAAACGGTCGTCCTGATTAAAGAAGGAATAAAACTGCCCTTTTTTAGACTAGTTGAGTATCTGGTTCATCAGCATTTGTGGGTTCGATTACAGGGTCAAAATGGCCAGAAACAAAGAACTTTCTTCTGAAACGTGTCAGTCTATTCTTGTTCTGAGAAATGAAGGCTATTCCATGCAAGAGATTGCCAAGAAACTGAAGAGCTCGCACAACGCTGTGTACTACTCCCTTCAGAGAACAGCGCAAACTGGCCCTAACCAAAATAGAAAGAGTGGGAGGCCAACATCCAGGGGGCGCCTCTTCACTGTTGACGTTGAGACTGGTATTTTGCGGGTACTATTTAATGAAGCTGCCAGTTCAGGACTTGTGAGGTGTCTGTTTCTCAAACTAGACACTAATGTACTTGTCCTCTTGCTCAGTTGTGCACCGGGGCCTCTCACTGCTCATTTACAACATTAACAATGTTTACACTGTATTTCTGATCAATTTGATGCTATTTTAATGCACATTTCTAAGTGACTCAACTTTTGAACAGTAGTGTATACAATAGGCGGTGTCAGAGGAAGGCCCAAAAAATTGTCATAGACTGTTCTCTCTGCTACCGCACGGGAAGACGTACTGGAGCACCAAGTGTAGGTCCAAAAGGCTCCTTAACAGCTTCTACTCCCAAGCCATAAGCCTGCTGAACAATTAATCATATGGCCACCTGGACTGTTTATTATTTATGCATAGTCACTTTACCCCAACCTACATGTACAAATTACCTCAACTAACCTGTACCCCTGCACATTGACTTGGTACCGGTACCCTTTGTATATAGCCTTGTATTTGTTATTTTATTGTTCGTTTTTATTAAATGTTTTACTTTATTTAGTAAATATTTTCTTAACTCTTTCTTGAACTGCTTTGTTTGTTAAGGGCTTGTAAGTAAGCATTTGGTGCATGTGACAAATACAATTTGATTTGATATACAGTACCTGTGTTGCACAATGCCAATGCAACCCGATATTGGACAAATCTCCCCATGTCACGTTTCAACAGCTCTCTTTGATATCCGACTGATAGTATTATGTTGCCTTAAATAAGACAGCAGAATGTGTTGCCTGTGCCAGGTCCCACAGGCTGGGCCCATGTCTTTCCCTCTCTAACCCAGATCAGGATGCAAGCATTAATCCTGGGAGAGGGCCTGGGGCCACCCCAGCACTGCTGCAGGTTGGTGGGGAGAGAAGGAGGCGACAGATGGGGCTTGCTACTCCAGAGCTAGGAGGGAGTGGAGAGGTTGGCATCTCAGGGTGAGAGAACACAGTGACACTCCTGTTCCTGCGCTAAACCAGGCTTGAACCACGCAGGCAGCATCCACACATGCTCAAACACTATGCAAGGATACATAGGCTACAGGAATTATGGGCTTACTTCTCGCACACAAGCATGCTACAGTCTGAATATACCAAACCAAGTATCTCTGTTCGGTGTATCACAGTGCTACAGTCTGAATATACCAAATCAAGTATCTCTGTTCGGTGTATCACAGTGCTACAGTCTGAATATACCAAATCAAGTATCTCTGTTCGGTGTATCACAGTGCTACAGTCTGAATATCAAATCCAATTTTATTGGTCACACATATTTTGCAGACGTTATTGTGGGTGTAGCGAAATTGTGTTCCTAGCTCCAACAGTGCAGCAGTATCTAAAAATACACACAAATCTAAAAGCAAAAAAATGGAATTAAGAAATAGATAACTATTAGCATGAGCGATGCCGGAGTGGCATTGACAAAATACTTTAGAATAGAATACAGTATGTACGTCTGAGTAAAGCAGTAATGATGCGTTGGGCAGAGTGCACCACCCTCTGGAGAGCCCTGCGGTTGCCGGCGGTGCAGTTGCCATACCAGTCGGTGTTCCAGACGACTGTGTGGTCACGCTCTCCGAAGCCGATGTGAGTAAGACCTTTAAACAGGTCAACATTCACAAGGCCGCAGGGCCAGACGGATTACCAGGACGTGTACTCCGAGCATGCCCTGACTGTCATGTACTGTCATGTTGTGTCTTGTTTCTGTCCTTTCCCTTCACCCTGTCGCCCTCTGCTGGTCGTTGTTAGGTTACCTTTTCTCCCCCTCTTTTCCCCAGCTGTGCCTTGTCTCCTCCTAACTACCTCGTTCACCCCTTTTCCCACCTGTTCCCTTTTTCCCTCTGATTAGGTCCCTATATCTCTCTCTGTTTCTGCTCCTGTCTTTGTCGGATTCTTGTTTGTGTTGTTCATGCCTGAACCAGACTATCGTCATGTTTGCTGCAACCTTGTCCTGTCCTGTCGGAACCTGCCGGTCCATCTGAGCCTACGTTTTGTTTTGTTATTAAAGAAGCTCTGTTTACGTTAATTCGCTTTTGGGTCCTCATTCACGCACCGTAACACTGACCAACTGGCAAGTGTCTTCACTGACATTTTCAACCTGTCCCTGACTGAGTATGTAATACCAACATGTTTGAAGCAGACCACCATAGTCCCGATGCCCAAGAACACTAAGGTAACCTGCCTAAATGACTACTGACCCATAGCACTCACGTCTGTAGCCATGAAGTGCTTTGAAAGGCTGGTCATGGCTCAGATCAACACCATTATTCCAAAAACCCTAGACCCACTCCAATTTGCATACCGCCTCAACAGATCCACAGATGATGCAATCTTTATTGCACCCAACACTGCCCTTTCCCACCTGGACAAAAGGAACACCTACAGTTGAAGTCGGAAGTTTACATACACTCAGGTTGGAGTCATTAAAACTTGTTTTTCAACCACTCCACACATTTCTTGTTAACAAACTATAGTTTTGGCAAGTCGGTAAGGACATCTACTTTGTGCATGACACAAGTCATTTTTTCAACAATTGTTTACAGACAGATTATTTAACTTATAATTCACTGTATCACAATTCCAGTCGGTTAGAAGTGTACATAGACTAAGTTTACTGTGCCTTTAAACAGCTTGAAAAATTCCCGAAAATGACGTAATGGCTTTAGAAGCTGCTGATAGGCTAATTGACATCATTTGAGTCAATTGGAGGTGTACCTGTGGATGTATTTGAAGGCCTACCTTCAAACTCAGTGCCTCTTTGCTTGACATCATGGGAAAATCAAAAGGAATCAGCAAAGACCTCAGAAAAAAATTGTAGACCCCAACAAGTCTGATTCATCCTTGGGAGCTCTTTCCAAACACCTGAAGATACCACGTTCATCTGTACAAACAATAGTACTCAAGTATAAACACCATGGGACCATGCAGCCGTCATACCGCTCAGGAAGGAGACGCGTTCTGTTTCCTAGAGATGAACGTACTTTGGTGCGAAAAGTGCAAATCAATCCCAGAACAACAGCAAAGGACCTTGTGAAGATGCTGGAGAAAACAGGTACAAAAGTATCTATATCCACAGTAAAACGAGTCCTATATCGACATAACCTGAAAGGCCGCTCAGAAAGGAAGAAGCCACTGCTCCTAAACCGCCATAAAAAAGCCAGACTACGGTTTGCAACTGCACATGGGGACAAAGATCGTACTTTTTGGAGAAATGTCTTCTGGTCTGATGAAACAAAAATAGAACTGTTTGGCTATAATGAAGGAATTTAGATGCACCTGTCTACTGTAGCTGTCACATTGCTAGTGATTTTAGGGCCGGGATGATACCAGTATCGCAATACTCCTTGGTAGTGTGGCAAGGAAGCAGACAAAGCGGATTTAACTCCTTTAGGAAAGCAGTCCTAATGTTGGAAACAGACATTATGATGTCATCCAGAGTCACATGTGTTTATTTATCATGCTGTAGCACACAATATATTACAGCAGGTTTTTAAAGGACTAAAGGGTTTGATCTGCTACGTGATTTCATTTTTGCCATGGACAAAATATTATCGTCCCAGTCCTAAGTGATCTGTAAAGGTATGGTGAATAATATGCGACGGGGAGGAAAGTTGGATTCCTCAACTCCCACAGCTGTCTGCCTGCTCCCTGGAGGCGCCCTCTGTCTTGGCTCGCCCACATATGGCTCTGTGTGGGGGTGTTGCCTTGTTCTCTGTGTGTGTGTGTGTGTGTTGCCTCCTGACTCACCTCTGCAGCAGGCAGGTGCCGGAGCGGTCTGGAACAGACTGACGCGTGCAGGGGGGCTTTCTCATGGCAGCCTGTCCAAACCTCTCTTCACACACACACACACAGACACAGACACAGACACAGACACACACAGAACCGATCTGGAAGTAATCAGTGCCTCAACACCAAGGGCGTCCACAACACAACAGCTCTGATTGGTTAGGTAGAGATAGTCTGCCTACTCCACATTGACGTACATATGGCCTGAGTCTAAATACTGTATTACTTACTGTTTACTACAGAGTCTAAATACTGTACTACTTACTGTTTACTAATGAGTCTAAATACTGTATTACTTACTGTTTACTACAGAGTCTAAATACTGTACTACTTACTGTTTACTACGGAGTCTAAATACTGTACTGCTTACTGTTTACTACGGAGTCTAAATACTGTTCTACTTACTGTTTACTACGGAGTCTAAATACTGTACTACTTACTGTTTACTACGGAGTCTAAATAATGTACTACTTACTGTTTACTAATGAGTCTAAATACTGTATTACTTACTGTTTACTACAGAGTCTAAATACTGTACTACTTACTGTTTACTAATGAGTCTAAATACTGTATTACTTACTGTTTACTACAGAGTCTAAATACTGTACTACTTACTGTTTACTACGGAGTCTAAATACTGTACTGCTTACTGTTTACTACGGAGTCTAAATACTGTTCTACTTACTGTTTACTACGGAGTCTAAATACTGTACTACTTACTGTTTACTACGGAGTCTAAATAATGTACTACTTACTGTTTACTAATGAGTCTAAATACTGTATTACTTACTGTTTACTACGGAGTCTAAATAATGTACTACTTACTGTTTACTACGGAGTCTAAATAATGTACTACTTACTGTTTATTAGAGTCTAAATACTGTACTACTTACTGTTTACTACAGAGTCTAAATACTCTACTACTTACTGTTTACTACAGAGTCTAAATACTGTATTACTTACTGTTTACTACGGAGTCTAAATACTGTACTACTTACTGTTTACTACGGAGTCTAAATACTGTATAATGTACTGTTTACTACGGAGTCTAAATACTGTATTACTTACTGTTTACTACGGAGTCTAAATACTGTACTACTTACTGTTTACTACGGAGTCTAAATACTGTATTACGTACTGTTTACTAATGAGTCTAAATACTGTAATACATACTGTTTACTCCTGAGTCTATTACGTGTATTACGTACTGTTTACTGTGTGGTATTTAGTTTGTACTACTACAGTTGAAGTCGGAAGTTTACATACACTTAAGTTGGTGTCATTAAAACTCGTTTTTCACCACCCCACAAATTCCTTGTTAATTAACAAACTATAGTTTTGGCAAGTCGGTAAGGACATCTACTTTGTGCATGACACAAGTCAATTTTCCAACCAACTGTTTACAGACAGATTATTTCACTAATAATTCACTGTATCACAATTCCAGTGGGTTAGAAGTTTAAAATTCCAGAAAATGATGTCATGGCTTTAGAAGCTTCTGATGAGCTAATTTACATAATTTGAGTCAATTGGAGGTGTACCTGTGGATGTATTTCAAGGTCTCCTTCAAACTCCGTGCCTCTTTGCTTAACATCATTGGAAGATCAAAAGAAAAGACCTCCACCAAGTCTGGTTCATCCTTGGGAGCAATTTCCAAACGCCTGAAGGTGCCACGTTCACCTGTACAAACAATAGTATGCAAGTATAAACACCATGGGACCACGCAGCCATCATACCGCTCGGGAAGGAGACGCGTTCTGTCTCCTAGAGATGAATGTACTTTGGTGCGAAAAGTGCAAATCAATCCCAGAACAACAGCAAAGGACCTTGTGAAGATGCTAGAGAAAACAGGTACAAAAGTATATATATCCACAGTAAAACGAGTCCTATATGGACATAACCTGAAAGGCCGCTCAGCAAGGAAGAAGCCACTGCTCCAAACCCACCATAAAAAAGCTAGACTACAGTTTGCAACTGCACATGGGGACAAAGATCGTACTTTTTGGAGAAATGTCTTCTGGTCTGATGAAAACAAATAGAACTGTTTGGCCATAATGACCATTGTTATGCTTGGAGGAAAAGGGGGAGGCTTGCAAACCTAAGAACACCATCCCAACCGTGAATCACGGGGGTGGCAGCATCATGTTGTGGGGGTGCTTTACTGTAGAAGGGACTGGTGCACTTCACAAAATAGATGGCATCATGAGGTAGGAAAATGATGTGGATATATTGAAGCAACATCTCAAGACATCAGTCAGGAAGTTAAAGCTTGGTCGCAAATGGATCTTCCAAATGGACAATTACCCCAAGCATACTTCCAAAGTTGTGGAAAAATGGCCTAAGGACAACAAAGTCAAGGTATTGGAGTGGCCATGACAAAGCCCTGACCTCAATCCTATAGAACATTTGTGGGCAGAACTGAAAATGCCTGTGCGAGCAAGGAGGCGTACAAACCTGACTCAGATACACCAGCACTGTCAGGAGGAATGGGTCAAAATTCACCCAAATATTGTGGGAAACTTGTGGAAGGTTAACCGAAACATTTGAACCAAGTTAAACAATTTAAAGGCAATGTTACCAAATACTAATTGAGTGTTTGTAAACTTCTGACCCACCGGGAATGTGATGAAAGAAGTTAAAGCTAAAATAAATAATTCTCTCTACTATTATTCTGACATTTCACATTCTTAAAATAAAGTGGTGATCCTAACTGACCGAAACAGGAAATTATTACTAGGATTAAATGTCAGGAATTGTGAAAAACTGAGTTTAAAGGTATTTGGCTAAGGTGTATGTAAACTTCCGATTTCAACTGTATACAGTGCCTTGCGAAAGTATTCGGCCCCCTTGAACTTTGCGACCTTTTGCCACATTTCAGGCTTCAAACATAAAGATATAAAACTGTATTTTTTTGTGAAGAATCAACAACAAGTGGGACACAATCATGAAGTGGAACGACATTTATTGGATATTTCAAACTTTTTTAACTCCTTCCATTTCAATATTATCGCTTGCACAGTGCTCCTTGGGATGTTTAAAGCTTGAGAAATCTTTTTGTATCCAAATCCGGCTTTAAACTTCTTCACAACAGTATCTCGGACCTGCCTGGTGTGTTCCTTGTTCTTCATGATGCTCTCTGCGCTTTTAACGGACCTCTGAGACTATCACAGTGCAGGTGCATTTATACGGAGACTTGATTACACACAGGTGGATTGTATTTATCATCATTAGTCATTTAGGTCAACATTGGATCATTCAGAGATCCTCACTGAACTTCTGGAGAGAGTTTGCTGCACTGAAAGTAAAGGGGCTGAATAATTTTGCACGCCCAATTTTTCAGTTTTTGATTTGTTAAAAAAGTTTGAAATATCCAATAAATGTCGTTCCACTTCATGATTGTGTCCCACTTGTTGTTGATTCTTCACAAAAAAATACAGTTTATGTTTGAAGCCTGAAATGTGGCAAAAGGTCGTAAAGTTCAAGGGGGCCGAATACTTTCGCAAGGCACTGTATCTAACAGTATTACATTCTGATACTACATTTGGATATTTTGGACATATTGCTTACAAAAAATGTATGCAATAAGCTAGGAATATCAACATATTACAGCCTCATCCATACTGACAAGCTGCTCCACAGTTGAATTACAGGATACTATGAATAATTTGGTACTCAAGTGTAAAAGCTAAGTGTTTATGTTAACAAATATTGTATAATTACTGTGAAGTTATTCAGTGTTATATCCATTGGTACAGCAGGTTTCCATACTAACTCTCTCTCTGTAATAGTATGGAAACCTGCTGTACCGATGGCTATGACAGAGAGAGAGAGTTAGTATGGAAACCTGCTGTACCGATGGCTATGACAGAGAGAGAGAGTTAGTATGGAAACCTGCTGTACCGATGGCTATGACAGAGAGAGAGAGTTAGTATGGAAACCTGCTGTACCGATGGCTATGACAGAGAGAGAGAGTTAGTATGGAAACCTGCTGTACCGATGGCTATGACAGAGAGAGAGAGTTAGTATGGAAACCTGCTGTACCGATGGCTATGACAGAGAGAGAGAGTTAGTATGGAAACCTGCTGTACCGATGGCTATGACAGAGAGAGAGTTAGTATGGAAACATGCTGTACCGATGGCTATGACAGAGAGAGAGTTAGCAGGAGTACAGCAGGTTTCCATACTATGACAGAGAGAGAGTTAGTATGGTAACCTGCTGTACCGATGGCTAACTCTCTCTCTCTCTGTCATAGTCATCTGTACAGCAGGTTTTCATACTATAACTCTCTCTCTGTCATAGTATTCTGTACAGCAGGCTTCCATACCTCTTACCATCCATACAGCCCACTCTTTAGTCTTATCGTCATTACAAGCCCACTCTTGCCTCTTACCATCCATTCAGCCTACTCTTTCCTCTTACCATCCATACAGCCCACTCTTTCCTCTTACCATCCATACAGCCCACTCTTTCCTCTTACCATCCATACAGCCCACTCTTTTCTCTTACCATCCATACAGCCCACACTTTCCTCTTACCATCCATTCAGCCTACTCTTTCCTCTTACCATCCATACAGCCCACTCTTTCCTCTTACCATCCATACAGCCCACTCTTTCCTCTTACCATCCATACAGCCCACTCTTTCCTCTTACCATCCATACAGCCCACTCTTTCCTCTTACCATCCATACAGCCTACTCTTTCCTCTTACCATCCATACAGCCCACTCTTTCCTCTTACCATCCATACAGCCCACACTTTCCTCTTACCATCCATACAGCCCACTCTTTTCTCTTACCATCCATACAGCCTACTCTTTCCTCTTACCATCCATACAGCCTACTCTTTCCTCTTACCATCCATACAGCCTACTCTTTTATCTTACCATCCATACAGCCCACACTTTCCTCTTACCATCCATACAGCCCACTCTTTCCTCTTACCATCCATACAGCCCACTCTTTCCTCTTACCATCCATACAGCCCACTCTTTCCTCTTACCATCCATACAGCCCACTCTTTCCTCTTACCATCCATACAGCCCACACTTTCCTCTTACCATCCATACAGCCCACTCTTTCCTCTTACCATCCATACAGCCCACTCTTTCCTCTTACCATCCATACAGCCCACACTTTCCTCTTACCATCCATACAGCCCACACTTTCCTCTTACCATCCATACAGCCTACTCTTTCCTCTTACCATCCATACAGCCCACTCTTTCCTCTTACCATCCATACAGCCCACACTTTCCTCTTACCATCCATACAGCCCACCCTTTCCTCTTACCATCCATACAGCCCACTCTTTTATCTTACCATCCATACAGCCTACTCTTTCCTCTTACCATCCATACAGCCCAGTCTTTCCTCTTACCATCCATACAGCCCAGTCTTTCCTCTTACCATCCATACAGCCCACTCTTTCCTCTTACCATCCATACAGCCCACTCTTTCCTCTTACCATCCATACAGCCCAGTCTTTCCTCTTACCATCCATACAGCCCAGTCTTTCCTCTTACCATCCATACAGCCCAGTCTTTCCTTTTACCATCCATACAGCCCACTCTTTCCTCTTACCATCCATACAGCCCACACTTTCCTCTTACCATCCATACAGCCCACACTTTCCTCTTACCATCCATACAGCCCACTCTTTCCTCTTACCATCCATACAGCCCAGTCTTTCCTCTTACCATCCATACAGCCCACTCTTTCCTCTTACCATCCATACAGCCCAGTCTTTCTTAGTTGTGGAGCTAAATTATTTTTTCCCACTCCTCGAAAGACTCACACAAAAGAGCTGTCGGGAGTGTGATCTCATACCATACAAGCCCCCAAAAAAGTTCCTGGGGGAGGGTGTGTGTGTGCGAGGGGTATGGTGTGTGTGTGTGAGGGGTATGGTCTGGGCCCCTCTAACAGAGACACTGACATTCAAGTTCGAGACAACTGCTTTGTCTGGGTGGAGACAAGGTGCTTGTTGCTAGCCTTCTGTCTTTGTATGCTGAGTGCTTGACGGTGGGATGCTTTTTAAATATGCAGACAATCAAAAGAAAGACAAATTCCTCCCTCCTGTCTGTTATCGTAACCTTTTAAAAGCTCTGCCCTTGTACACTTCTCCCTTTTTTCTTCAGACTTAATGCTTCATTCAATCCATTTTAATTCCACGGCTCAACTGCAAACATTTAATGTTTGGCATTGAAAAATCAGCAAGTTTAGAGTTGTGTGGTTATTGGTTAGACATTTTTATTACCTCCTATGTAGAATATTTGCTCTCTAGATATTTGACCTCAATTAAAATTGTTCTGCAAAGGTATACTTAACTTGTGTATCTGATGCAACAGTATCCCCCATGGCTTCTTGAGAATGTACTGCAAGACTTCTAATTCTTCAACAGCAACAGTCATCTCAAGCAAATCAGCCTTTTGTTTGTGGGGGTGTTAGGATACATTTTTCATATGAAGCAGAACACTTAGTGCAGTCCTATTCAGTATGAATGTTTGTAACTTCACTGCCATAGCTGGCCTTGTGGAAGCATGTGATTGTCTCTCCCCTGCCCAGGCGCTCACAGCCCGGTAGAGAACTGGCTCACACAAACTTCTGTGTTGTAGCTACAAGCTGGTCGCCGATTCCAACATGTTGAGCCCACTACCCTTCGGCACAGCGAAATGTTTCTGCAGCTGCCATTTTGTCCCTGTTCCTTACGTAAACAAAGGACAGATACAAATTAATGACCTAAATACACCCAGCTCCATCTGAGAGCAAATTGTATTCTTCAAGCAGATGTTCAGGAGCCTAGTTGAGCTAGCAATAATGAAGTAGGTAAAGGTTCATTATTTTTCATGACACTTTCAAACAATACATAGTTACTTAGGGTCATTAATAGTGGTGATATTTTTGTCTTTCTAATTACTATTTTTGGGACTTAAAGAAAATCCAGTGTCAACTTGATGTCATTGCTCCTGTCTAAGGAGTGGAATTCAATACAAGAAATAATGAAAAAGGTGCACATGTGATAATATTGCATGGACATAGTTAAAACTGATGTAAAAATAAAGGTGTAATGAACATTTAGAAATAATATTATGATGCCTGGATGTAGTTATTATGATGCCTCTGAATAGTCAACATAAATAAATCTACAAGTTACAAACACTTACATGTTTCAAAAACAATATCATGCCTGTGAAAAGAGAAGCAAATCTTCCAGTGATTGGGAGATGGGGGTGTTAAGTGTTGCTGGTGAAGGGGGGTGGCTTACAGCATATGACCATCTGTAGTAATGCCCTAATGAATAACTCTCACTGTGGTCAGTCCTTAATGCATCTGCAAGGCCAGGTTTGCAGAACAGCTAGACATTAGATAAAGCTGATTTGTTTCTTGGAAAACTGTACTTGAGGAGCTTTGGCAGGAGGATGGGGGGGGGGGTCTTGACAAGCTGCTGCACATTTTCTCAGTTCCAGCCCACGCCTGAGCCAGCCAGATGTATACACACACACACACACACACACGCACACGCACACAGACACACTGGCCCTGCAACAACCAGGGCCCAATTAAGATCCACAGCCCCCCCCCCCCCCCTTCACACGCACTGGCGATGCAACTACAGTGACCCAATCTAGATCCACAACTTCTCCTGACACACACACACTGGCCATGCAACTACAGTGGCCCAATCTAGAGCCTCTCCTGACACACACACACTGGCCATGCAACTACAGGGGCTCAATCTAGATCCACAGCCTCTCCCCACACACACAGACACACACAACATGGCATAGAACAATGAATGATGCCAAGGCTTCCCTTACCTTCATTGCTGAAAGATATGAAAACACTATATCTATTATGATTATACACTAAGTACATAATCACAGTCACTATAGTTAGTTCTGAAGAGCAATGCTAGAATATGTTGAATTACTCAGATGTGTAAGTATAGCTAATATATCGCATTAAATGATACACACTTAGGGTTGTGTGTAATTGTCAGTGTTGGGGAGCAGTGAACAACAAGTAACTAAACTACATTTTGCAGTAGCTTGGTGACAGTAGCTTGTTGATAGTTTAACTAAATTCAAGTCATGGTTATGTTTTCAGTAGTTAATTACTTTTAGCCATGTAGTGGTGTAGCCAACTACTGGAACTACACACTACTGTTTTACCATGTAGCGGTGTAGCTAACTACTGGAACTACACACTACTGTTTTACCATGTAGCGGTGTAGCCAACTACTGGAACTACACACTACTGTTTTACCATGTAGCGGTGTAGCTAACTACTGGAACTACACACTACTGTTTTACCATGTAGCGGTGTAGCCAACTGCTGGAACTACACATTACTGTTTTACCATGTAGCGGTGTAGCCAACTACTGGAACTACACACTACTGTTTTACCATGTAGCGGTGTAGCCAACTACTGGAACTACACACTACTGTTTTACCATGTAGCGGTGTAGCCAACTACTGGAACTACACACTACTGTTTTAACATGTAGCGGTGTAGCTAACTACTGGAACTACACACTACTGATTTACCATGTAGCGGTGTAGCTAACTACTGGAACTACACACTACTGTTTTACCATGTAGCGGTGTAGCTAACTACTGGAACTACACACTACCGTTTTACCATGTAGCGGTGTAGCTAACTACTGGAACTACACACTACCGTTTTACCATGTAGCGGTGTAGCTACCTACTGGAACTACACACTACTGTTTTACCATGTAGCGTTTTACCATGTAGTGTTTTACCATGTTCTTGCAATTTGTAATCTGATATTTACAGATGATAATTTTTCACAAAGTAATTTGGATGTAGTGAACTACTTTTTCAAAGTAACTTTAGTTAGGTAAACTATATATTTTTAAGGGTAGCTTTAGTGTAGCTTACCTTCTTCCAGTGTGAAGTAAAAGGTAGCTTGGTAAACTATATTTTCAGAGTAGCTTCCCCAACATCGGTAATTGTAACATTTGATTGAGCTTGTATCTAATACATACAGGCCTCTGAGAAGTCCAGTCGGTTTAAACACTTATGAAATTAAATTAAGATTTTTTTTTATATTACAATAATTTCAGCAGATGACATCTTCCTTCTGTTAAAATATGACTGTGGCTCTAAGCTGTATTAATAAGTATAATAAGCATTTAACTAATCCTCTAAATGTGCGGTAGTTTGTGCCGACTGAATGGTACCCATGTTATTCACTCTTTATGTGACAAATTAAACACACACATTTACATTGAAGTTGAGTTTTAAGGTTCTTATAATTTATTGCAGTTTGCACACAATTTAAAAATTTCAACAACAGCACACCAAAAAAGTACAAAACTAAACAGCCTTAGAATTTACTCCCCTTGAGAAAAAAACAAAACATACTTTGATTGTCAAAGCTAAATGCTTAAATCCAGAAAAATAAACCAAATCTCACAGGGAAGCAAATATATTTGAATCAAAATCTGCTTATTTTTCAGACAGTGATTGTCCTTTTCAACCAATTTCTTTCTATTTCCCCCCTCCCCTCTCTTCATTGTAGTCTACATTTGAACGTTTTTTCCCCCATTGGCCCTTTCCTGTTTTCAAGTAACCAAAGTTGGATTGATGTAAACGGAGATGCTTATTGGATCATTTCACAGCTTCCTTTCCGTTTCAAAAAGGTCAATAAACAGTCCAGTTACACACACTTTCAGTGTTCCAGTGATAACGTGAAAATAAACCAAGCTGTTTACAGTAGTTTAAGGCGGTCAAGTACAATAAGAAGTCAGCAATAATTGTAAATAAGTCTTCAAACAGAGAGGTAACTCACATATGATATATTTTCCATGGATGCAAAGAGATCAATTACCACTGTGCAAAATGCCATGAGTGTGTGCAGTTGGCAAGGAGCACCCATGTCACCAGCTGATGCTGCCACCACCACGTCCACTGAAGAGCAAACCAAACCCCCGGACCAGTGTGGACATGCCAGACATGCCAATGTGCAGACATTCATAACCATACTAATAACAACTGAGTTTGTGTAGAGTTCAACTTTTGCTTTTGTTCGATTGATTGATTCCATGATTTTTGTGCACAAACATTTTTTGAGTGCAGATTTTTTTCTCAGAATGTTCACATTCCTAAAAATGTGAAAAATCCTAAATAAAATATTGAAATAAAGAAAAATGAGATATTATAATATTAAGGTTAACTCAATCATTTCACGATTAAATACATCTCCTCTTGAATGTAATAGTATCCATGATTTCGTGAATCTATAATTTATAACTGTAATTTTCATAAAGGCATATTTTCAGCAATAAATCTCAGTTAAATAACCTTTAATGGTGCAATCAAGTATGCCAATTCTCTCCCTTCAAAAGTAAGGATTACGCTTTCAGTACAAAACACGCACATGTACATACATACAGTACGTACATAGGAGCACTCAAACAGATACACACAGACATTCAAATTAGGAGCGTGTAGTGCTGCTCTCTGATTCTTCAGCTTTTACCATTTAAAACAGAAAGAACCTTCAGGAGTACTCAGGCTTTACTGTTGAAACATAAATAACCTTCAGGAGTACTCAGGCTTTACTGTTGAAACAGAAATAACCTTCAGGAGTACTCAGGCTTTACTGTTGAAACAGAAAGAACCTTCAGGAGTACTCAGGCTTTACTGTTGAAACAAATAACCTTCAGGAGTACTCAGGCTTTGCTGTTGAAACAGAAATAACCTTCAGGAGTACTCAGGCTTTACTGTTGAAACAGAAAGAACCTTCAGGAGTACTCAGGCTTTGCTGTTGAAACAGAAAAAAACTTCAGGAGTACTCAGGCTTTACTGTTGAAACAGAAAGAACCTTCAGGAGTACTCAGGCTTTACTGTTGAAACAAATAACCTTCAGGAGTACTCAGGCTTTACTGTTGAAACAAATAACCTTCAGAAGTACTCAGGCTTTGCTGTTGAAACAAATAACATTCAGGAGTACTCAGGCTTTGCTGTTGAAATAAATAACCTTCAGAAGTACTCAGGCTTTACTATTGAAACAAATAACCTTCAGGAGTACTCAGGCTTTACTGTTGAAATAAATAACCTTCAGGAGTACTCAGGCTTTACTATTGAAACAAATAACCCTCAGGAGTACTTAGGCTTTACTATTGAAACAAATAACCCTCAGGAGTACTCAGGCTTTACTATTGAAACAAATAACATTCAGGAGTACTCAGGCTTTACTATTGAAACAAAGAACCTTCAGGATTACTCAGGTATGAGCAGGTGAGCATCTCTCTCGTAGATCAGTGCGAAACCTTCTCATTGGCCGCACAGTTAGAAACAAGTGTCAAATAAAAATATAAATAAATTACCCACAACGCTTACTTAATGTCGATGAGAAAGCAGAAAATACCAAAGCAGAATGTTAACTGGATATAGCTACAGTAGTTGGGAACCTTAACTCCTTGACCACCATGCAGCAGAGTAGACTGTGATGAAGTGCTGTGTGGGCGGGAGGCAAACACAGTAGAGGAGATCTTCAGTAGATTAGTTAGGTCACTACTGGCATTCAGCCCACACTGCCACCTCTGTCAGTCTGAAGACAAACTTCACCTCACATTCCGTTACACAAACTCAAACCCAAGACCAGTGCATTGACACAATATCTTCACAGCCCAGAAGAACATTTCAAAGGAGTCCCGGCAGACTCTCAAAAGGAGCAAAGAAAATAAATAAACTACTTAAGAATGAAATAAGTTAATTTAGAATACACCCCCCCCCCCCCCAAAAAAAAAAACAAGAAAATGTAAGATAAATCATATTCATGCATTTTCCATAACTGTAATATTCCGGGTTTCTTAACCGACTGCACCCTTGGATATTCACATTGTCTGTTCTATATTTGCTCAATTACAGTGTACAGTTATACAGTAATTCACATTTCAAATATACAGGTTGGACTTCATGCAATATCAGATCCCATTTTCCAAAAATAAATCCATAATCATAACCTATAGGATACAGCCAAATGAAATTAAAGGGATGTTTAAAGGCAGCAGATAGATTTAAGAAATTGTATAATAATCATTCATAAAGAATTTTAGAAAATACTTGAATTGATGTGAAAAAGGAAGCTGTACATTGCATGAGTGCCATATGTCTTTCATCAGTCAAGAGCTTAAGGAGCAGAAGCTTGTTAGAGCAGACCTCTTTCCAGTTTCCTTAAACACACATACACACACGCAAACGCACACACACACCAATGAAATTTGATAATAAAAATATAGTGCACTATATACACACATATTAATACACACACACATATGTGTACTGGTATAAATTGATGAGCAGTACCCGTTTAGTGTATTCTAATAATCTTCAACGTCAGTGTGTTACCTGAACACTTCATATGGTTGTCGTTGAAGGTGTGCCTTAGATTAAGGAGTGTATCTATACACAAGAAGATGACATAACACTGGGTGTTGATTCCAGCGCCCATGTTTTTTTTTATATTGAACTAAATCTGAACAAATAAAAGATTAGAACAGAACAAAGGACTGGAACTGAAAACAGTAGTAACATCTTCATGTTCTATTAAAGTGCCATTTAACCAGATTTTGTAATGTACGTACAAGAAACATGACTAAATCAGACCCCTCTCCTACCCACAACCCGTGCTCCAACTCCCTTACCTCTCTGCCCAACCTTCACTGACACCTCTCTCATTTAGCTTAAAAACAAAGGAGTCCTGATTATTTCAGCAGGCTTCACTTCCACAGTTCTTGAGAACTATCCTCTATGGCCCAGTCCCTGTGGAGGGTGGGTAGGTTGAGGCCTTCACTCTTGACAGAGAGCGAGTTGACCAGTTCGCAGTGGAACTTGCGGATGTGGCGGTACAGGTCCCCAGACTGGGTGAAGCGCCGCTCGCACCATTTGCAGGCGTGCGGCTTCTCTCGGGTGTGCACCACGGCGTGCCGGCTCAGGTTGTGAGAGTACTGGAAGCTCTTACCGCACGTGGTGCAAGTGTATGGCTTCTCTCCAGAGTGAGTCCGCTCGTGGCGCTTCAGGGTGTACATGCAGGAGAACGTCTTGCCGCAGATGGAGCAGGTGGGCACGTTGATGTCGCTGGCGGGCTTGGCGCGCACGCCTTCCTGCTCGCGAAAGTGTGTGCTGAGGTGGATCTGGAGGATGTGCGGACTGGGAAACACCTTGTTGCACAGCGGGCACATGAAGATCTGAGTGTGAGGGGCGTTCAGCATATTGGACACGTAGGGCAGCAGGGTGCTGTCGATGCTGGCCGTCTCAACCTGGGCCCTCTCACTCTCTCCGCCCAGCATGTCATTATTGCTGACCTTGTCGTCACGCTCCAGTTCACTGGCCAGGGTGGCATCACGCAGGGCTGACAGGTGGGCCTCCAGGCGTCTGTGAGCATGGCTGCTGACCAAGTGGTGGTTCAGACCTCCGTTGGTTCTGGGAGGGGTGGCTTTGGGCCCGCTGTGGTCCATCTCGTAGTCACCACTCACCAGGTCCTCATGGTCTGAGCCCGTGTTCTTCTCCTGCTTCACCTGGACCAGGGTGCCCTGCAGGCTATCTGGCATCACCACACCACAGAAGTAAGGGTTATTGGACAAGGCCTCGCTGGGCCCAGTCAGGCTGGACTTCACAGACAAGTCCAGGACACAGTCTGCATCCGACGACACTCTGCGGGAGCCACGGGAGCCCACAGACCTCCGGGACAGGGAGCCTATAGAGCTGCTGGGGCTGCCAGTTGGGGATTGCAGCTTGGGGGGACTGCCATGGGCGTCATCTTCCCCTGGGCTGGTGGCAGTGGCCGGGGTGCCTGCCCTGTCAGTGGGTAGCCTTATCCACAGGCTACTGGGGTCCTGCTTGGACTCCAGGTCCTCATCGTCACTGGGCAATAGGTCAGCTGTGGCTGGTTGGCCCGTGCTGCCCTCGGAGAAGCTCTCTAGTTTGTCAGAGCAGCTGGAAGCATCCTCCTCCTTCTTGGTGCTGTCTGCCTCCGCAGTGGCTTTGTGCTTCAGCTTCTTCTTGCAGACCTTGACAATGTGGTACATGTGGAGGAAGCTGGCAGCAGCCAGCACATCTTCCACGGGCAGGGCTTTGAACTGGAGCTTCCCCTCGTACATGAACTCCAGCAGGAGAGCGAACGCTGGGGCTGTAACAATGTCGCTGTTCAGATGAACAATGTCCCTTTTGTCCAGCTGGTCCTTGTAAAAGAGATGGAAGTACATGCTGCATGAAGCCAGCACTGCTCGATGGGCCCGGAACTGGGCATCGCCGACCAGCACAGTGGAATCACAAAGGAAACCCTGATGCCTCTGCTCACTCAGACACTGTAGCAAATGTCTGCTGTGGTCTGGGAACTCCATGATGTCTTCATAACCTAGAACAGACAGCAGATGTTAGCGGCACATTATTTTAGAAGATGTAAGAGGTACATTATTTTAGAAGATGTTAGAGGTACATTATTTTAGAAGATGTTAGAGGTACATTATTTTAGTTTTAGCTTGTAGACAATCTGTCTGGATCCACTCACCCACTCTTTCACCTCATGCACTCACTCACCCACTCTCTCACTTACTCACCCACTCACTCACTCACCCTCTTTCTCACCCACTCACTCACTCTCTCTCTCACCCACTCACTCACTCACCCTCTCTCTCACTCACTTACCCTCTCTGTCACTCACTCACCCTCTTTCTCACCCACCCACCCACTCTCTCACTCACTCACTCACCCACTCACTCACCCTCTCACTCATTCACTCACACACTCACTCACTCACCCTCTCTCTCGTTCACTCACCCTCACTGTCACTCACTCACCCTCTCTCTCACTCACTCACCCACTCTCTCTTACTCACCCACCCACTCTCTCACTCACCCACTCATTCACTCACCCACTCTCTCTCTCACTCACTCCCTCACCCACTCTCTCACTCACTCACCCACTCACTCACTCACACACCCTCTCTCTAACTCACTCACCCTCTCTCTCACTCACTCACTCACTCACCCTCTCTCTCACTCACTCATTCACTCACTCACCCACTCACCCACTCACTCACTCACTCACCCTCTCTCTCACACTCACTCACTCACCCTCTCTCTCACTCACCCACTCACTCACTCACTCACTCACTCACCCGCTCTCTCACTCACCCTCTCTCTCACTCACCTTCTCTCTCACCCACCCACTCACTCACTCACCCTCTCTCTCACTCACTCACCCACTCACTCACTCACTCACTCACCCTCTCTCTCACTCACCCACTCACTCACCCACTCACTCACTCACCCTCTCACTCACTCACTCATTCACTCACCCACTCACTCACTCCCTCACTCATTCACTCACCCACTCTCTCTCTCCCTCACCCACTCACTCACCCTCTCTCTCACCCACTCTCTCACTCACCCACTCACTCACTCACTCACTCACTCACTCACTCACTCACTCACTCACCCTCTCTCTCACTCACTCACCCACCCTCTCTCTCACTCACTCACCCTCTCTCTCACTCACCCTCTCTCTCACTCACCCAAAAGGGAACAAAAATGTGCCTACACAAGAAATCCTTGACATTTTAAAATACATTTACAAAACTGTCACTAAAACATCACCAAAGACACATTTTCCTTTTTAGATTCTGCTAACATGTTTTACCACCAACCAACTCCAACTTTCAGACACACAAACACCAAATAAAAAACAGGTAGAGTCTAATTGCTCCATAAACCTAAATGTTTCCGGACGATATTTGGGAGAGGTGTTGGTTGCTCTAGACTGCGACCAATGGCTGCTCCACATGATCACAGAGAGGCTTCAGCAGCTAACCCCCGCCTGGTCACACAGATGTCTCCCCGCCCGCCTGCTAACTGAACTGCTTCCACGCTTTACTCTCCCAGCTCCTAGTGAGGTTATTTTTAATAACCCACATTGGCCTGGCCAGACTCTTTAGGTAACAGGATTTCAGGTACACATGCAATCCTCACATACACAAGCTACTGATTCCAGAGGCCTACTGTAAGTATACTGAGAATAACGACTGTACACGCGGAATTGAAGGGTTTGAAAAACAGGTTGCCTTGTTGGTAATTACAAAAGGCCTTTTATTGTCAACTCCCACTGCCATTTATATTCATACTTTTGAATGAGAAAAAAAAAGATCACACCTGTAAACCAAGTATTTTTTTTTGCCTGAAAGAATACATGAGCCTGAACATTAAGCAGTTAAATAAACCCTTTTGAATGTGAGTGAACAAGTGTGCGATCCTCCTCACTGGAGCAGAGTTCAGACTTTCCTTAATGGTGGGAGGCTTACAGGGACAAGGATGTCCAACCCCACAGGCAACTCCCACCACCCCACGCTCCCCCTACCTCAAATCTTTCTAGAAACCGCACATCCTCCCTAAAGAGAACGGCACTGAAGATTTACAGTACAATCACTTTAAGTGCCCTGTAGTCTACAGCCATCCTAATCCTTAAGATGGCTAAAAATAAAGATAGTAGGACAACTCACAAGGTAGCAGCGATCAAATTAGGGGTCTGTCAGGACAGAGAGGGACAGAGAAGGAGGCTTACAAACATCTGATCCAGCTGACTGTGGCCATATGGCAGCTGCTGCCCAGATAAAGAGATTAAGACTAGGAGGAGTGCGATTACAGCTGTCTAGCCAATTCAGGCAGCTCAAATCTGCAACTTCTAAATTAGTCACCACCAACAGAAAAAATGAACACAAGCCAGGGAAAGAGGACATCAGGCTTTCAAGTCATTTCAAAGACAGTTATTTTGTATTTTTTTATTGAACTTTTATTTAACTAGGAAAGTCAGTTAAGAACAAATTCTCATTTACAATGACGGCCTACCGGGGAACAGTGAGTTAACTGCCTTATTCAGAGGCAGAACGACAGCTCTGGGATCCGATCCAGCAACCTTTCGGTTACTGGCCCAACGCTCTAACCACTAGGCTACCTGCCGCCCCAAAAGTTAGATTTAAAAGGTTGAATTATTCTTAGTAAAAATTACCCTATAGATTTGTATTTTATTTTTTTTACATTGTTTGTGGATGTTTTAACTAGAATAACTTTATGAGTATAAAGATTTACAATTTTGATAGTAGCAGTTATCTGTTGGATCAGATTTGATAAATTAATACTGTGTTTACCAGACAATAAATACACGTTAAATTGCATTTAATCATTAGTTAAACACAAATGAAGAAATGTATTTTGGGTGAAACAAATGACAATAATTTCAACAAACATTCAACTCCAAGCCCAACTTGCTCACTACAAACCAGAGAAAAACTAGGAAAGCTCTTCCTGACTACACCAGTCCCTTGCTTAGCTACAGTAAACAACTACTGTACACATACACAACATGTAGACTAAATCCTTCACTTCCTATTCCATAGAGCTCTGACTAAAAGTAGCCTGACCCTGGGAAAAGCCAGAGCTACTCATACAAAATAAAACCCTCCCAGGGCCCCGGACCCTTTCCCACAGTACCTGCAGTATGCATCAACTTGATTAAGTCCACTGTAGTAGAAAAGCTGGGCCGGCTGCAGCTTTTTTGCAGAATCAATGAGGGGGTAGGAGAAAAAAAAATGCAAACTGTGGAAGACAGATGCAAAGCGGAGGAGATGTTGGAGGGGAATGAGATACCTCCTCCTGAACACAGATCCGCACACACACTAACTCCCAGTCTGTGCATTAGAATAAAAGACTGGGGGATGGCAGCCTGTCAGCTGCTCTGACATCATGTTCAGATGGAAATGCTACCTCCAGCTGTGCTCCTTTTACAGCCATATGCTACTCCTCTACACTCTGCCACCAGCCTCTCCTTTATACAACTTTGTTTATTTTTTTCTCCTCTCTCTAAAAAAAGGGGGTACATGTATTGAGGTGCTTGGGTGGAAAACTAGACAACTTCCCCCTACCTCTTCACTCTAAAGGATAACTTAAGAAAATAGGTCTGTGTGAAAACCAACATTTTTTTTTCTAACCTAGTTTCCTGCGCAATGAATTTAAATACCCTCAAGTTTTTGTGTTTTTTTTTTTGCCGCCTGCTCTCCTTCCAGTAACCATAAACAAAGGCCAGCACAGCACATTTTCAACTGACAGATCCACGCAGCTGATATTGTTTTCAACTTTTGTATGGTTCACTGCGCTTGCCATTACCGTAATTCATTTCCCTAACCCTTTGGACAACTGACAGAAAAATGTAGAAAATAACAATGGGAACAATCGTATTGACCTCAAGAGTGATATTCTAAATGAAACAAAAACTACACTATTCCTTAATGGGCTGCCTAAAACTGACTACAGCTTCTGCTTTCTTTTGTGAAAGTATTCCACTCTTTCGTGTGAATATTTCAGTGGGTATTTTTATTCCACAAGGAATTAATTTATCTGCCATGTGAATGGATCACAGCCACACATCTATATGCAGCACATTATTATTCATATGAAACAATAACAATAATAAACAATAACAATAGACTGCTCCCGCACATTGGCTAACCGGGCTATCTGCATTGTGTTCCACCACCCACCACCCGCCAACCCCTCTTTTACGATACTGCTACTCTCTGTTCATCATATATGCATAGTCACTTTAACCATATCTACATGTACATACTACCTCAATCAGCCTGACTAACCGGTGTCTGTATGTAGCCTGGCTACTTTTATAGCCTCGCTACTGTATATAGCCTGTCTTTTTACTGTTGTATTATTTCTTTACTTACCTATTGTTCACCTAACACCTTTTTTGCACTATTGGTTAGTAAGTACGCATTTCACTGTACGGTCTACTACACCTGTTGTATTTGGCGCATGTGACAAATAAACTTTGATTTGATTTG
Source organism: Oncorhynchus mykiss (assembly GCF_013265735.2). NCBI lineage: Eukaryota > Metazoa > Chordata > Actinopteri > Salmoniformes > Salmonidae > Oncorhynchus > Oncorhynchus mykiss. Next base: position 54,765,794 of record NC_048587.1, read on the forward strand.
ATCGTATATTAACATTTTTTGTGTAGCCTATATTGATGTGAACTTTACATTCAAGACATTCAACATGTTCCTGTTGACATAAGGGGCATTTCATAAATGTATTTTATTTTTTATTTCACCTTTATTCAACCAGGTAGGCCAGTTGAGAACAAGTTCTCATTTACAACTGCGACCTGGCCAAGATAAAGCAAAGTAGTGCGACACAAACATCACAGAGTTACACAAACATACACAAACGTACAGCCAATAACACAATAGAAAAATCTATATACAGTGTGTGCAAATGTAGTAAGATTAGGGAAGTAAGGCAATAAATAGGCCATAGTGGCAAAAATAATTACAATTTAGCAATTAAATACTGGAGTGATAGATGTGCAGAAGATGAATGTGCAAGTAAAGATACTGGGGTGCAAAGGAGCAAAAAAACAAAAAAACAATATGGGGATGAGGTAGGTGAGTGGGCTATTTACAGATGGGCTATGTACAGGTGCAATGATCGGTAAACTGCTCTGACAGCTGATGCTTCAAGTTAGTGAGGGAGATATAAGACTCCAGCTTCAGTGATGTAACATAATTCTCAAGTTTTGTTATGAAAATGTACAAGATCAAAACCTTTAGGAATTAATTGCAATTTATGCTAATGAGTGTAGCCTATACTTTAGAAAGAGGAGAAACACACGAATATATAGGCCATATGTAGGCTGATAGAACAAACCTATGGCCAGATATCTTATGTTATTCATATATATCTTTAAATTACCTTCAAATCAGTGACGCTGCACGCAAATGGGAAAATTGGAGTTGCACCTAAATAATTAGCCTATATTACCGATTCAGGATCCGAGGCTTTCACAGAACATAGTCTATTCCTTTCACACAAAAAAGGATATCATGTATCATTAAATAGCCCTAGAGTGTGTTTGGGTAATTGGTAACAATGTTACAACATTAATATTACAATTTGCAACACATAACACTTAATCCAAATATATACATTGTATTATTGCCATTGCCTTTCTTTGGATTAGCCTAGTCTACAAAAAGATCAAAAGCCAGGAAACAACTGTCATTAATTAGCCATTACTTCCATAAACTTCTTGAGACCGGACATGACACACTACTACCGATACAAGCAACTGATCAATGTATCTGTCAACCTCTGTAGGCTACTCCTCCAGGGTCTGGCTACCAACATTTCTCTGCGCTGCTCGTTCCAGAATGGAAGACTGTCGCGAACAACACAACAGAACATTCGCAAGACTACAAATACAATATCTCTCGCGCGCACACACTAACGCAATCAAGCTAGCTAGCCACGGTGGCTAACAAAAAAAAGTACACGTTCGATCATTAGTAGGCTATAGCAGTTCTGTAGCAGGCCCCGATGCAATGCCGACAGGCACTACGAAGGAGCTAACATAGCAACTATTATGTGAACACAACAGTCGCTAGAAAGGATTATTACTTTTTCCCCTTTCATTCTTTAACCTCCTTTCATCACCCTTTCGGACTGTGGTATTAAAGGCACTTACAGACAACAAGCTCCAATGTCTTCCTGCGTCCTTCGTCAAATCCTATTGAGGCTGAAAAATAACTAGATTGACTTTCAACAAATGTCCATAACAACCTGCAGTGGCAGGAAAGACGGACCGAGCGAGCGGAGAGAGAAGGGCTGCGGCAGCCAGATGTTTCCGAGCTGTTGCTACTAAACTCCAGCTACGGTAGAGGCGTCTGACTGACAGCGCAAAAGCCAATAGTGCTTGTGATAAGAAAAGTGAAGGCAAATTGGAAGCAGTCGTTGAAGAGGGAGGGATATGTCTACTGGGTGTAGGTTGACACCAGGCAACAGTGAGAAGGCAGAAAAAAGGCCAAGCGAACTGGTTCCCTGAACAGACTGGCGCAGAGCACAGAGTGAGCGAGAGGCTGAGCGCAGGGTTTCGTGGGTACTGTAGTCATGCTTCGACCAATAGAGAGGAAGAACAGGTGCACTACCTTCATATTGTTGAAATAAAACTTTTGTCACCGGGTACAAAATGAGGACTGCAACGAAAAGGTATGCGAATATAAGGCAATTCACGCGTAAAATAACTCCGTTGGAAGCGAGCAGAATGCATCAAGGTAGCACAATCAATTGTTCATTCATTGGTTTGAATAAAGTTATTTTCTTTCTAGGCAATTTTTTCTGACTTTAGTAATTTTCCTATTGCCATGGGATAGCCTATAGATTTTGCAAGGATATTAAATAGTTTATGCATAATGTCATGATGAATAGGTTAGCCTATCATAGTAGTCCTATGTCTATAGTCCTATCATTAGGCAATGCTTAGCCGACTAAACTCAACTTTATGATTTACGTTGGAGTTGTGCGGTGACTAGCGTGTGCGGACTGGAGCTCCGCCATCACATAAAATGTACTTTTTCATTTAAAAAAACTACTGATGTCAGCAACCAAAGAAAAGCTACCTGAAATCAGTAGCTTAAAAAAATACATCTGAACTTAATTGTATGTGATGTCGTATTACCCTTCCGCCCACGCTAGATGCAGTCGACTCGCATAGTAAATCACGGAGTTGAGTTTTGTCGGCTAAACTATGCTAAACTATCAGCAGGTTCATTCACTATCGATAAAATTAATGGCCCAAGTCTCTGTTTATTACAGTGTGTCTCAGGGACATACAATAACCATGTCTTGATTTGATGTCGAATACGTCCACTCTCACGTCAATAAGCGTTAGCCTAATGTAATTAAAAACGAATAGGCTACTTTGTATTTTTATTTGTAATATATGTTATATTGTACAACACTATAACTTCATTTAAAGACGAGCAACATTATGCTGAAGTTGCATGTCTCCTTTGATGTGAGTTTAGGTTATATCTTATAGGCAAGATATTCTAAGACTTGGTGAGAACCTTATAGGTGATAAACACGTTATAAAACATTATATACTGTATTATAATATGGAGGTTCAAACTTCAGTCAATTTCGAGACATTTCATTAGAGCATCCAGTTTTGTAAGCAACGTAAAAAGTTGCACGGAGTGCCAGGGCAGTGATCACACATGCAGGACCGTAAATCTGGAGAACAAGAGAATCCGTTTGTGACTACAATCACAGGAACAAAGATATAGGGGCCCCAAAGTTAACATGGGCCTATTGAGAGGTATTTCATGAATTTTCGAAGTGGAATGATGTTATGTCTTACAGATGCTCCACATGTACATAAATACCAAATAACAGGTTGCTTGTGTTGAGGTTGTAGTGGAAATCCAGTCTGGTCATTTACATTCCTAAATTCGTCCCAGTAAACTAATTGGTGTTACTAATAGAGTTCAAAACACAGTAATGATTCACAGTATTTAATCAAAAATACATTACATCTTTAAATGCACATAATGGCCTCATTATGTGACAAATGAGTGAATGTTAGCAGCATTGTTTGTAACAGATTACAATCCAGTAGTTGCTCTCTCTGATTATAGGAAAGCTCTGAGTAATTATCACATCAAATTATGTGATGATATGTCTATGTACCCAATTTGAATAACTGCTTCCGAATAAAATCTTCTGAAGATTTTTGAAAACAAGCAGGTATTGAGAAAATGCCCACTACATATTTTGAAAAAGTTATTCCATATTTGAACAATGTTTTAAAAAACCTACTATTTATTTTGATAAATGCTTCAATTATGGATGGCTTAACATGAATGATCTTATTGATACTTAGGTTTCACTTTTTCACTTCTGAAATGTGTATTATTGTCAGAGGTACAGTACAATCCAGATGCTATCAACAGCACTGTTTGAAACCTGACGCCAATGTGTTGTGCTCCTCCATCGCTCAGAAGCCCCTGTGATTTACATAAACATTTTTACTTTAAAACTCCTTTTGATCCCCAAATTATTTTTGAGTCAACAGATGCTGGGCTGGAACAGACTTGTGCCAAAAACAGAGATCTTTGAAATTGTACTTTCTGCAGGTCTTTGTTCAAAACCAATGTCAAATATGATTTCTAAATGTTGCCCATTTAGAGATGCCTTTTCATTTAGCAGTGAAGGACATTGAGAAAAGTAATTTTCATCCTAACAATATAAAGGATGAAAATGCACCAGTTTAATTTTGAGCAACATGATGTATGTGACAATTAAACATTCCACAAATGCATTGCATTTCTTTGCAATTATATTATTGGAAATAAATAATTTATTATCTTTGTATCTGTGTCAATATAAGGTTGGATATTTACATACAGCAGCAAATTAATTTCTCTGCATTTTGAGAGAGAGAGAGAGAGAGAGAGAGAGAGAGAGAGAGAGCGAGAGAGAGGCCTGTCTCTACAGTGATATACTATACACCAGCCTCTCCTTCTGCATTCCTTCCTCTTGGGGTCACTGTGGATTCCATGTTTGGGCTCCACATCTCTCTGACTGTCACAGTACAGGCAGAACATCTTTAATAGTGATTGATGCCCACTGTAGTAGTCACATATTCAACATACATTTTTTTATGATGAGAAATGATTCAATTATGCCAAAAATATTATTGATTTGTTTGTAAATGTAAATTACATGTCAGTGTTCTCTATAAGGTCTTGTACACATCTTGTACATTTTTTCTTTTACACTTGTTTGGTTTCTTTACATTACAGATGCCAACAGAGAATGTCTGTTATATAGAAGTTATGTTTGGATTGTCTTATAGCTTCATTTGCCATTCTAAACAAAACAAAACAAGAAAGTAAAATACATTTTTAAGCAATGTCTGTAAGAAGGCCTTTTCAACAGAGTACACAAAATCCCCCTCCATGTCCTCAATAACGACACACATGAAAACCTTTGTGCCCTATGAGTTCTGTAACAGACAACTCACCATTTTTGCTGGTCTGTGACTCAACGACTTCGCCCTCGGTCAGAGGGGAATAAGGCAGCCTCACAAGAGTTACACACACAGGAGGTACACACACATTACAATGGTTGTTTTAAAGCAGTCATTTCGGACAACTGTGTGATCACGCTCTTTGTAACCAATGTGAGCAAGACCTTTAAACAGGTCAACATTCACAAGGCCGCGGGACCAGACAGATTACCAGGACGTGTACTCAGAGCATGCGCGGACCAACTAGCAAGTGTCTTCACATTCCATGACCGAGTCTGTGATACCTACATGCAGACCAACATAGTCCCTGTGCCCAAGAAAGCGAAGGTAACCTGCCTAAATGACTACCACCCAGTAGCACTCACTTCAGTAGCCATGAAGTGCTTTGAAAGGCTGTTCATGGCACACATCAACACCATCATCCCTAGACCCACTCCAATTCGCATACCGCTGCGACAGATCCACAGATGAGTCCATCTCAATCGCACCTCACACTGCCCTTTCCCACCTGGACAAAAGGAACACCTTTGTGAGAATGCTGTTCACTGACTACAGCTCAGCGTTCAACACCATAGTGTCCACAAAGCTCATCACTAAGCTAAGGATCCTGGGACTAAACACCTCCCTCTTCAACTGGATCCTGGACTTCCTGAAGGTCCACCCCCAGGTGGTAAGGGTAGGTAACAACACATACCCCACGCTGATCCTCAACATATATATGTACGGTCACTCTGGGGACAACGTCATCGATGCAGTTATTGATGAAGCCAATGACAGATGTGGTGTACTCCTCAATGCCATCTGAGGAATCCCGGAACATATTCCAGTCTGTGCTAGCAAAACAGTCCTGTAGCTTTGCACATTTAACATGCTGATATAAATTTGGTCAAATGGATTTAAAGTGCAATAAGGAAGGGCTCCATGTTGGTGCAATAAGGAAGGGCTCCATGATGGCGCAATAAGGAAGGGCTCCATGTTGGGGAAATAAGGAAGCGGCTACTAGGAAGTGCAGGGCCATAAATTAAGGTTACAGCTCAACAATGGAAAACAGGATAATACATGCGGGCAGCAGAGGCATCATGCCCAAGGGGGCACAGGGGGCATGTGCATCTTCAGATTGGTCCTGTGGGGAACACAGGGGCATGTGCCTCTTCAGTTTGGTCCTGTGGGGGTCACACACAGGACCAACGACATGCCACTGGCTTTGAGTAAGGCCAATGTGTCTATGTATGCGGATGACTCAACGCTATGCACGTCAGCTACTACAGCGACTGAAATGACTGTAACGCTTAACAAAGAGCTGCAGTTAGTTTTGGAATGATGTTAGTCCTAAATATTTCCAAATATTGCCCCAACATGGAGCCCTTCCTTATTGCCCCAACATGGAGCCCTTCCTTATTGCCCCAACATGGAGCCCTTCCTTATTGCCCCAACATGGAGCCCTTCCTTATTGCACCAACATGGAGCCCTTCCTTATTGCGCCAACATAGAGCCCTTCCTTATTGCCCCAACATGGAGCCCTTCCTTATTGCGCCAACATAGAGCCCTTCCTTATTGCCCCAACATGGAGCCCTTCTTTATTGCACCAACATGGAGCCCTTCTTTATTAAACCAACATGGAGCCCTTCTTTATTGCACCAACATGGAGCCCTTCTTTAATAAACCAACATGGAGCCCTTCTTTATTGCACCAACATGGAGCCCTTCTTTATTAAACCAACATGGAGCCCTTCTTTATTGCACCAACATGGAGCCCTTCTTTATTGCACCAACATGGAGCCCTTCTTTATTAAACCAACATGGAGCCCTTCTTTATTAAACCAACATGGAGCCCTTCTTTATTAAACCAACATGGAGCCCTTCTTTATTGCACCAACATGGAGCCCTTCTTTATTAAACCAACATGGAGCCCTTCTTTATTGCACCAACATGGAGCCCTTCTTTAATAAACCAACATGGAGCCCTTCCTTATTGCACCAACATGGAGCCCTTCCTTATTGCACCAACATGGAGCCCTTCCTTATTGCACCAACATGGAGCCCTTCCTTATTGCACCAACATGGAGCCCTTCCTAATTGCACCAACATGGTGCCCTTCCTTATTGCACCAACATGGAGCCCTTCTTTATTAAACCAACATGGAGCCCTTCTTTATTAAACCAACATGGAGCCCTTCTTTATTAAACCAACATGGATCCCTTCTTTATTGCACCAACATGGAGCCCTTCTTTATTAAACCAACATGGAGCCCTTCTTTATTGCACCAACATGGAGCCCTTCTTTATTGCACCAACATGGTGCCCTTCTTTATTGCACCAACATGGAGCCCTTCTTTAATAAACCAACATGGAGCCCTTCCTTATTGCACCAACATGGAGCCCTTCCTTATTGCACCAACATGGAGCCCTTCCTTATTGCACCAACATGGAGCCCTTCCTTATTGCACCAACATGGAGCCCTTCCTTATTGCACCAACATGGAGCCCTTCCTTATTGCACCAACATGGAGCCCTTCCTTATTGCACCAACATGGAGCCCTTCCTTCACAGTTGAGGGGGAGCGTGTCTAGAATGAAACCAGATCATGAAAACCCCCCAAGTAGAGAGAAAAGTCGACTCGTGTCACCTATGACACGAGGGTTATTACAATGCCTATGAAGTTTTGTACAATGGATGGATGTTGAGGGACTGCTTATTGTAAAAATACAAGGATGGTTTAATTACGATGGGAAGTGTATAGAAATAGACAGGGAACTGCTAATCCTAACCCTAAAATAACCTGAAAGGAATGTTGAGGTAACCAATAATGCTGAGCTAGGAGAGCGTAGGAAGAATGGCTTGGAGAATTTATTAGCTCCACCAACAACAACACCAACACAATATTGCAGTGTAAATAAATAATGATCTATCAATTTCAAATGCACTCATCTTATTGGGCCAGGGGAACAGCTGCTGTCTCCCAGAGCCCAGAGAGAGCCTCTCGAGGTGCAGCATCTGTTTAGGGAGGTGGGAGCCTGGGGGGGGGGGGGGGGGGGGGTTCTCTGGTGTGTAGGCATCAGGAGACAACTGGGTGCTTAACTTGTTTATCAACAGATGGCGTGGATCATCTTACATATCAAAAAAATTGGTTTTGGATTTATGTTTGTCAATTAAGCATTTCTCATGACGACACAGTTTGGTGCTGGTGAGCTTTACGACAATGTTTAACTCTGTAATGGAAGCCGGCTTTGCAGTTTGATTTACTGTAAGATTACATCGGTCTTGTTGATAAACCCCATCTAATCATGTATTTGTGATGTGTGTTTTGGTTTCTCTTCCTCCTAAGTATGAAGGTATTACAAATGTTAGCCTCCGAGCTAATTTCCTCACACAGCTGTTGTCTAATTCCGACATTTGGACAGGGTTCAGTGTCCCATGCCAAATGTAGGCCCTGGGGGCCCTTTAGAAACGTTAAAGTGGCATCAGTGCTCCGTTTATATGACAGTGCAAAACAACCAGGTGTTTGCAAATTCTAGTCATGAAAGAAGTAAGGCAGCAGGAACGGTTTGTTTAAAGGTTCAACATTTCACAGTCCTAACTTAATATCACAAAAGTACCCTGTGAATTTGCAGCTCTCAATATCTTCAAAAGCGGTATTGGAGGAGAGAATATTTTACCTCAGAGTTATAACTTCAGACACTGCATTACTCTGAGGAAGTTGACCAACAGATGAAAATGTCCATTGACAAAGCAGGCGGCAGCTCTCACATTGCAGGAGGATGCTGGATGACTACCTCTTGGCTTATAGGAGCCATTAACCAATTAGGCTTCCTGATGTCCATCAGTGGGCAGGGACCAGTACTGCACAGCTCTGTCTGTCTGAGCTGCCTAGCCACCACAGACACATACTTCTGGGCCATCTTCTTTTAGTTCAGTCAGTCGGTCAATCGCTCACTTACTCACTCACTCACTTACGCAGTCACTCACGCAGTCACTCACTCACTCATGATTACTGTGTCTAAGACTAATCGTACCCCATTGAGTAGCTTCTATACACAGTAATGTGGTGCCACAACGGATGAATCCCAAATCAAAACAGCTTTCCAGTAGTAGTCCTATGGGAATGGTGCCAAATAAGAGGGAAAGCTGTGTAGGAGTAACTTTTGCTCTTACCAATCTGTCACATAAAATACAATTGTATTCAAATCAAATCCAATTTTATTGGTCACATACACATGGTTAGCAGATGTTAATGCGAGTGTAGAGAAATGCTTGTGCTTGTAGTTCCGACAGTGCAGCAATATCTAACAAGTAATCTAACAATTCCCCAACAACTACCTAATACACACAAATTTAAAGGGGTGAATGAGAATATGTGCATAAAAGTATATGACCGAGCAGCATAGGCAAGGTGCAATAGATGATAAAAAATACAGTATATACATGTGATATGAGTAATGTAAGATATGAAAACATTATTATAGTGGCATTATTTAAAGTGGCATTGTTTAAAGTGACTAGTGATCCATTTATTAGAGTTGCCAGTGATTGGGTCTCAATGTAGGCAGCAGCTTCTCTGAGTTAATGATTTCTGTTTAGCAGTCTGATGAACTTGAGATAGACGCTGTTTTTCAGTCTCTCAGTCCCAGCTTTGATGCACCTGTACTGACCTTGCCTTCTGGATGGTAGCGGTGTGAACAGGCAGTGAATCGGGTGGTTGTTGTCCTTGATGATCTTTTTGGTCTTCCTATGACATCGGGTGCTGTAGGTGTCATGGAGGGCCGGTAGTTTGCCCCGGTGATGCGTTGTGCAGACCGCACCACCCTCTGGAGAGCCTTGCGGTTGAGGGCGGTGCAGTTGCCATACCAGGCTGTGATATAGCCTGAAAGGATGCTCTCGATTGTGGATCTGTAAAAATTTATCAGGGTATTGGATGACAAGCCAAATTTCCTCAGCCTCCTGAGGTTGAAGAGGCGCTGTTGCACCTTTTTCAGTTTGTCTGTGATGTGTACGTCGAGGAACTTAAAACTTTCCTTAAAACTTTCCTCTGCTGTTTCCTGAAGTCCACGATCATCTCCTTTGTTTTGTTGAAGTTTAGTGAGAGGTTGTTTTTCTGACACCACACTTCGAGTGCCCTCACCTCCTCCCTGTAGGCTGTCTCGGCGTTGTTGGTAATCAAGCCTATTACTGTGTCGTCTGCAAACTTGATGGTTGAGTTGGAGGCGTGCATGGCCACGCAGTCGTGGGTGAACAGGGAGTACAGGGGGGAGCTGAGCACGCACCCTAGTGGTGCCCCAGTGTTGAGGGTCAGGGTATATGTCACATACATGTGTTTAGCAGAGGTTATTGCAGGTGTAGTGAAATGCTTGTGTTTCTAGCTCCAACAGTGCAGCAATATTTAACAAGTAATATCTAACAACACACAATCTACAGTAAAGGAATGGAATTAAGAACATATAAATATTTGGATGAGCAATGTCAGAGTGGCATAGACTAACATACAGTAGAATTGTAGTAGAATACAGTATAAACACTTCTGGTCAAAAGCTTTAGAACACCCTCTCATTCAAGGGTTTTTATTTATGTTGACTATTTTCTAGGTTGTTGAATAATAGTGAAGACATCAAAACTATGAAATAACACATATGGAATCATGTAGTAACCAAACAAGTGTTAAACAAATACAAAAACAAAATATATTTTTTATTTGAGATTCTTCAAAGTAGCCACCCTTTGCCTTGATGACAGTCTTGCACACTCTTTGCTTTCTCTGAACCAGCTTCACCTGGAATGCTTTGCCAACAGTCTTGAAGGAGTTCCCACATATGCTGAGGACTTGTTGGCTGCTTTTCCTTCACTCTGCGGTCCGACTCATCCCAAACCATCTCAATTTAATTGAGGCTGGGGGATTGTGGAGTCCAGGTCATCTGATGCAGCACTCCATCACTCCCCTTCTTGGTAAAATAGCCCATACACAGCCTGGAGGTGTGTTTTGGGTCATTGTCCAGTTGAAAAACAAATGATAGTCCCATAATCCCCAAACCAGATGGGATGATGTATCGCTGCAGAATGCTGTGGTAGCCATGCTTGTTAAGTGTGCATTGAATTCTAAATAAATCACAGACAGGGTCACCAGCAATGCACCCCCACATCATTACACCTCCTCAATGCTTTATGGTAGGAAATACACATGTGGAGATCATCCGTTCACCCATGGCAGATGGAACCAAAAATCTCCAATTTGGACTCCAGACCAAAGGACAGATTTCCACCGGTCTTATGTCCATTGCTGGTGTTTTGTAGTGGTTTCTTTGCAGCAACTCAACCATGAAGGCCTGATTCATGCAGTCTCCTCTGAACAGTTGATGTTGAGATGTGTCTGTTACTTGAAATCTGTGAAGCATTTATTTGGGCTGTAATTTCTGAGGCTGGTAACTCTAATGAAGGTGTCCTCTGCAGCAGTGGTAACTCTGAGTCTTCCTTTCCTGTGGCGGTCCTCACGAGAGCCAGTTTCATCATAACTCTTGATGGTTTTTGCAACGGCACTTGAAGAAACTTTCAAAGTTCTTGAAAATTTCCACATGGACTGACCTTCATGTCTTAATGTATTGATGGAGTGTTGTTTCTCTTTGCTTATTTGAGCTGTTCTTGCCATAATATGGACTTGGTCTTTTATTAAATTGGGCTATCTTCTGTATACCATCCCTACCTTGTCACAACACATTTGATTGACTCAAACGCATTAAGTATAGGGCAGCAGTGATGTGCTTTACCCTGCTAGGTAAAGTCCCCCCTTATCTCAGCTCGCTGGTCACCATAGCATCTCCCACCTGTAGCACACGCTCCAGCAGGTATATCTCTCTAGTCACCCCCAAAACCAATTCTTTCTTTGGCCGCCTCTCTTTCCAGTTCTCTGCTGCCAATGACTGGAACGAACTACAAAAATCTCTGAAACTGGAAACACTTATCTCCCTCACTAGCTTTAAGCACCAACTGTCAGAGCAGCTCACAGATTACTGCACCTGTACATAGCCCACATATAATTTAGCCCTATCAACTACCTCTTTCCCAACTGTATTTAATTTATTTATTTATTTTGCTCCTTTGCACCCCATTATTTTTATTTCTACTTTGCACATTCTTCCATTGCAAAACTACCATTCCAGTGTTTTACTTGCTATATTGTATTTACCTTGCCACCAAGGCCTTTTTTTGCCTTTACCTCCCTTCTCACCTCATTTGCTCACATTGTATATAGACTTGTTTATACTTTATTATTGACTGTATGTTTGTTTTACTCCATGTTCTTGAAAATTTCCACATGGACTGACCTTCATGTCTTAATGTATTGATGGAGTGTTGTTTCTCTTTGCTTATTTGAGCTGTTCTTGCCATAATATGGACTTGGTCTTTTATTAAATTGGGCTATCTTCTGTATACCATCCCTACCTTGTCACAACACATTTGATTGACTCAAACGCATTAAGTATAGGGCAGCAGTGATGTGCTTTACCCTGCTAGGTAAAGTCCCCCCTTATCTCAGCTCGCTGGTCACCATAGCATCTCCCACCTGTAGCACACGCTCCAGCAGGTATATCTCTCTAGTCACCCCCAAAACCAATTCTTTCTTTGGCCGCCTCTCTTTCCAGTTCTCTGCTGCCAATGACTGGAACGAACTACAAAAATCTCTGAAACTGGAAACACTTATCTCCCTCACTAGCTTTAAGCACCAACTGTCAGAGCAGCTCACAGATTACTGCACCTGTACATAGCCCACATATAATTTAGCCCTATCAACTACCTCTTTCCCAACTGTATTTAATTTATTTATTTATTTTGCTCCTTTGCACCCCATTATTTTTATTTCTACTTTGCACATTCTTCCATTGCAAAACTACCATTCCAGTGTTTTACTTGCTATATTGTATTTACCTTGCCACCAAGGCCTTTTTTTGCCTTTACCTCCCTTCTCACCTCATTTGCTCACATTGTATATAGACTTGTTTATACTTTATTATTGACTGTATGTTTGTTTTACTCCATGTGTAACTCTGTGTTGTTGTATCTGTCGAACTGCTTTGCTTTATCTTGGCCAGGTCGCAATTGTAAATGAGAACTTGTTCTCAACTTGCCTACCTGGTTAAATAAAGGTAAAATAAAAAATAAAATAAAAATGTGCATGTGAGGTCTCCTCCTGCACTCTAACTGATTATAGGCCTACCTATTTTCTTTTTTCTTTATTTAACTAGGCTAGTCAGTTAAGAACAAATTCTTATTTTCAATGACGGCCTAGGAACAGTGGGTTAACTGCCTGTTCAGGGGAAGAACGACAGATTTGTACCTTGTCAGCTCGGGGATTTGTGTGTGTGTGTGTGAGCAAGTGTGTGACCAAGTGTGTGAGCAAGTGTGTGAGCAAGTGTGTGCCATAGCCACAACCTCAGCCAGTGTGAACATTTGCCTTGTGGAATGAATTCCCAGGAATGCCTAACCTGCGCCAGCTGTTGGAGACAAGCTACCTTTGCCAACAGTGCCTGCTCTGCCCACTGGATCATCAGTTCCAGCACTTCCATCTGTATAATTTGTACCAATTCTCTCTGCATCTGGACCTTCAATAGAAAGCCTTCCAACAATGCTGGCCATGGCTAGCCTGCCAACTGTGCCAGATGTTTGAGCTGTAAGCCCCAGGCTAAATTAATGTATTTCTCTACTCATTATTTGGGACTGGTAAATTGCAAAGGATTTTAGCTTTCTCCACAACAAACCATCTATCAACGGGGAGACTTCAGTTGATATTGGTGGTTGAAGGCTATTAGGAAGAGGTGGGAGGCAGATGGGGCTTTTATGAGGCCTGGCTCACTGTGAGGAGCCTTAGATTTCAACTTCAGATGTGTTGGAGTGGGTTTGTAAGGATAAAGGGATTCTAAGGTATTGAGGCTTATATAATTAACATCTTGCCTGGTCTTACAGTAATCCTCATGAGCCAATTTATGGAAAAACATGTTATGGCAAAAACAGAGTCAGAAAATTAGCTTCATCATCTGCATCATTTAGGTATTGGTTGGATTGGGGTAGGTTTTGCTGTGGTGCCCACCAAAGTGGCATCTGCCAGGGTTTATCAGCATGGGCTTCATCTGCAGGGCGGCACATGGCTTAGAGCCTCCTCACAGATGGTGAGAACCTCCCGGTCTGGACATCCTGCATGGGACTACCATCTACTGCATGGCAACCATTATCCACTGTCAAATGACACCAACGTCAACAAACTCTGGGATGTTTTTTACTCTCCAAAATTTGGCAAGGTGGTCATGGGTGGGTGATTCCAAAATGTGCCATGAGGTGGGTCAGTGATCTAATGATCAGGTGTCACGATCTTCATAATGATGAGACCAAGGTACAGCGTGAATAGAGTTCCATATATTTTTAATGAACTGAAACTCACCCAACAACAACCAAATGAACCGTGACGCTACTAGTGTGCACACAGGCACCTAACTGTAGACAAGATCCCACACCAGAAAGTAGGAAAAAGGGCTACCTAAATATGATCCCCAATCAGAGACAACGATAAACAGCTGTCTCTGATTGGGAACCATATCAGGCCGACATAGAAATACAAAAACCCTAGAAGAACAAAACTAACCCTAGATGAACAAAACTAACCCTAGATTAACAAAACTAGAATACCCACTCTAGTCACACCCTGACCTAACCAAAATATAAAGAAAAAACAGAGATACAGTATATAAGGTCAAGGCGTGTGTAACGGCGATCGTCTGCGGGAGGAAGAGAAGCGGACCAAAGCGCAGCGTGGTGGTTATTCATGTTTTAATAAATCACTATACATGAACAAACTAACAAAAACAAGAAATGTGAAAACGCAAAACAGTCCTATCCTGTGACAACAACCACAGTGACAGGAACAATCACCCACAAACACACAGTGAAACCCAGGCTACCTAAGTATGATTCTCAATCAGAGACAACTAATGACACCTGCCTCTGATTGAGAACCATACTAGGCCGAAAACATAGAAATGCCCCAAAACATAGAAAAACAAACATAGACTGCCCACCCAACTCACGCCCTGACCATACTAAATAAATACAAAACAGAAATAGAGGTCAGAACGTGACAGTACCCCCCCCCAAAGGTGCGGACTCCGGCCGCAAAACCTTGACCTATAGGGGAGGGTCTGGGTGGGCGTCTGTCCGCGGTGGCAGCTCTGGCGTGGGACGCGGACCCCACTTCACCATTGTCTTAGTCCGCCTTATTGTCCGCCTCCCTGGCTTACTCACCATGGCCACCCCTCTCAATGACCCCACTGGACAGAGGGGCTGCTCGGGACAGAGGGGCAGCTCGGGACAGAGGTGAAGCAGCTGCTCGGGACAGAGGGACAACTGCTCGGGACAGAGGGGCAGTAGCAGCTCGGGACAGAGGGGCAGCAGCTGCTCGGGACAGAGGGGCAGCTGCTCGGGACAGAGGGGCAGCTGCTCGGGACAGAGGGACAGCTGCTCGGGACAGAGGGGCGGCAGCAGCTTGGGACAGAGGGGCGGCAGCTGCTCTGGACAGAGGGGCAACTGCTCGGGCGGCCCCTGGCTGACTGGCGGCGCTGGCGGCCCCTGGCTTACTGGCGGCGCTGGCGGCCCCTGGCTGACTGGCGGCGCTGGCGGCCCCTGGCTGACTGGCGGCGCTGGCGGCCCCTGGCTGACTGGCGGCGCTGGCGGCCCCTGGCTGACTGGCGGCGCTGGCGGCCCCTGGCTGACTGGCGGCGCTGGCGGCCCCTGGCTGACTGGCGGCGCTGGCGGCCCCTGGCTGACTGGCGGCGCTGGGCTGACTGGCGGCGCTGGGCTGACTGGCGGCACTGGCGGCCCCTGGCTGACTGGCGGCACTGGCGGCCCCTGGCTGACGGGCGGCACTGGCGGCCCCTGGCTGACGGGCGGCACTGGCGGCCCCTGGCTGACGGGCGGCACTGGCGGCCCCTGGCTGACGGGCGGCACTGGCGGCCCCTGGCTGACGGGCGGCACTGGCGGCCCCTGGCTGACGGGCGGCACTGGCGGCCCCTGGCTGACGGGCGGCACTGGCGGCCCCTGGCTGACGGGCGGCACTGGCGGCGCTGGGCAGACGGGCGGCACTGGGCAGACGGGCGGCACTGGCGGCCCCTGGCTGACGGGCGGCACTGGCGGCTCCTGGCAGACGGGCGGCACCTGGCAGACGGGCGGCACTGGCGGCTCCTGGCAGACGGGCGGCACTGGCGGCGCTGGGCAGACGGGCGGCACTGGCGGCGCTGGGCAGACGGGCGGCACTGGCGGCGCTGGGCAGACGGGCGGCACTGGCGGCGCTGGGCAGACGGGCGGCACTGGCGGCGCTGGGCAGGAGGAAGGCTCTGGTAGCGCCGGAGAGGCGGGAGACTCCGGCAGCGCTGGAGAGGAGAGAGCCCCTGCAAGGATGGGCCGGAGAGACAGCCTGGTACGGGGAGCTGCCACCGGAGGGCTGGTGCGTGGAGGTGGTGACGGATAGACCGGGCCGTGCAGGCGCACTGGAGCTCTTGAGCACCGAGCCTGCCCAACCTTACCCGGTTGAATGGTCCCGGTCGCCCTGCCAGTGCGGCGAGGTGGAATAGCCCGCACTGGGCTATGCAGGCGAACCGGGGACACCGTGCGCAAGGCTGGTGCCATGTAAGCCGGCCCAAGGAGACGCACTGGAGACCAGATGCGTAGAGCCGGCTTCATGGCACTTGGCTCGATGCCCACTCTAGCCCGGCCGATACGCGGAGCTGGAATGTACCGCACCGGGCTGTGCACCCGCACTGGGGACACCGTGCGCTCCACAGCATAACACGGTGCCTGCCCGGTCTCTCTAGCCCCCCGGTAACCACAGGAAGTTGGCTCAGGTCTCCTACCTGGCGTAGCCATACTCCCTGTTAGCCCCCCCCCCCAAGAAATTTTTGGGGCTGACTGCCGGGCTTCCTTGCCAACCGTGTTCCCTCATATCACCGGCTCCTCTCTCCGGCTGCCTCTGCTCTCCTCGCTGCCTCCACCTGTTCCCATGGAAGGCGATCCTTTCCCGCCAGGATCTCCTCCCATGTGTAGCAACCCTTGCCGTCCAACACATCATCCCAAGTCCATTCCTCCTTGTGCCGCTGTTGCCCGTTACCACGCCGCTTGGTCCTGTTGCGGTGGGTGATTCTGTAACGGCGTTCGTCTGCGGGAGGAAGAGAAGCGGACCAAAGCGCAGCGTGGTGGTTATTCATGTTTTAATAAATCACTATACATGAACAAACTAACAAAAACAAGAAATGTGAAAACGCAAAACAGTCCTATCCTGTGACAACAACCACAGTGACAGGAACAATCACCCACAAACACACAGTGAAACCCAGGCTACCTAAGTATGATTCTCAATCAGAGACAACTAATGACACCTGCCTCTGATTGAGAACCATACTAGGCCGAAAACATAGAAATGCCCCAAAACATAGAAAAACAAACATAGACTGCCCACCCAACTCACGCCCTGACCATACTAAATAAATACAAAACAGAAATAGAGGTCAGAACGTGACAGCGTGACAGCAGGTCATTTGCTTCATTTGTTTAAGTTATAAAACAATGACAGTAAAATGAGAATAAAGTCTTATTTCAAAACATGAATAATGTGTCAAAACATGTAATCTACTGTTCCATGTCGCAAGCATATTTCTGAGAAAATTGCCAAGAGACATTGCGATCACGTTGCTAAAACAGTATTCAGTGGCTTTGCAGCATGGTCATATCATCCATCTATATCAACCAATGGATACCTCTTTTCTCTGTCTCTCTATAGCACAATCACAGTGTAAGAGGTAGTGTCACTATTTTCAATGGTAAATCAACATTTGAAAATGTTTTATTTGACTCAAGAGAGGTTATAACACAGATAAATTGTTGTCTGGCAGCTGTACTCCCTCACGCCTCATTCTTACGAAAACAGACACTTGTTTCCAAGTTTGCATTAAGATTTCAGGAAGATTGCCCTAGCTCCCCCAAGGACACCGTGGGCCACTGTAAAAATGCCTTGAGGGGGACCAAAGACAAACAATGAAGACATCAAGACAGCGACAGAACCACCCCAGAGGGGAGTGATGATGGTAGGAGGAACGGATGTTATCCAGCTGTTGAAAACCAAACACAGTCTGGATGTCGAGATGAGTGTACCACAGACACTATTCCCCAGTGACAAGTCATGATGGCCCCACAGGAACCACAAAGTCAACAATGTTCCTAAAACGCAACAGAGGATAATATAGAAGAATGTGAAGGACTGGGGCGTTCCAGCTGTGTGTTAGTGTAGAGGAAGTCTCATCCAGACGTGTTGACTTATGAGACAGATGCCTCACTGGGCACAGACATCAGTTCAACGTCTAGTTTTGATTTGCATTTAGTTGTTACCTAACTTAAATTCAATGTGAAATCAACAAAATATTTCACAATGTCATTGGAGTTGATGACTCCAATGACGAAGTGCCCTTACGTTGATGACATTTAGCAAGTCTGTTTTGGAATGGGTGGCCAGTAATAAACTGAACGTCTCTTAAACTAAGAGCATTGTATTTGGTACAAATCATTCCTTAATTTCTAGACCTCTAGCTGAATCTGGTAATGAATGGTGTGGCTGTTGAACAAGTTGAGGAGACCAAATTACTTGGCGTTACCTTAGATTGTAAACTGTCACGGTCAAAACATATAGATTCAATGGTTGTAAAGATGGAGAGAGGTCTGTCCATAATAAAGAGGTACTCTGTTTATTTGACACCACACTCCAAAAAGCAAGTTCTGCAGGCTCTAGTTTAGTCTAATCTTGATTATTATCCAGTCGTGTGGTCCAGGGCTGCAAGGAAAGACCTAGTTAAATTGCAGCTGGCCCAGAACAGAGGGGCACGTTTTGCTTTTCATTGTAATCAGAGTGCTGATATAAATACTGTGCATGACAGTCTCTCTTGGCTAAGAGTTGAGGAGAGACTGACTGCATCACTTCTTCTTTTTATAAGAAATCCCAAATTGTTTGCATAGTCAACTTACACACAGCACTGACACACACACTTACCCCACCAGACATGCCACCAGGGGTCTTTCCACAGTCCCCAAATCCAGAACAAATTCAAGAAAGCGTACAGTATTATATAGAGCCATTATTGCATGGAACTTCCTCGATCTCATATTGCTCTAATAAACAGCAAACTTGGTTTCAAAAAACAGATGAAGCAACACTTCACGGCACAACACCTCTCCCCTATCTGACCTAGATAGTTTGTGTGTATGCACTGATATGCAGGCTACTTGTGCCTTTATAAAATTGTATGTAGTTCTGTCCTTGAGCTGTTCTTGTCTATTGATGTTCTGTATTATGTCATGTTTTGTGTGGACCCCAGGAAGAGTAGCTGCTGCTTTTTTAACAGCTAATGGGGATCCTAATAAAATACAAAAAATACTAGATACCAAACCAGGGGTGACGGACACGTGCCCTGTAAAAAATGTTCAGTTGTGCCATTACAAAAAGCAATGATGTGGACATACCAACTTTCAGAGATGCGGTGTAAAAACCTCACATTCAATACTGGTCTGATTTTTGACTCTTCTCATTATCATAGCATTAGGGAGTGTTTAGCTCTGCATCAAGCTCCCATGGTGAGAATGAAAACTGAAGGATTCACCTTAAAGTAACAGAGCGATGCAATAAAGGATTGTCCTTAAAGTAACAGAGCGATGCAGGATTCACCTTAAAGTAACAGAGCGATGCAATAAAGGATTGTCCTTAAAGTAACAGAGCGATGCAGGATTCACCTTAAAGTAACAGAACGGTGCAATAAAGGATTCACAATAAAGTAACAGAGCGATGCAATAAAGGATTGTCCTTAAAGTAACAGAGCGATGCAGGATTCACCTTAAAGTAACAGAGCGATGCAATAAAGGATTGTCCTTAAAGTAACAGAGCGATGCAGGATTCACCTTAAAGTAACAGAGCGGTGCAATAAAGGATTCACATTAAAGTAACAGAGCGATACAATAAAAGATTCACAATAAAGTAACAGAGCGATGCAATAAAAGATTCACAATAAAGTAACAGAGCGATGCAGAAAAGATTCACAATAAAGTAACAGAGCGATGCAGAAAAGATTCACAATAAAGTAACAGAGCGATGCAATAAAAGATTCACAATAAAGTAACAGAGCGATGCAGAAAAGATTCACAATAAAGTAACAGAGCGATGCAGAAAAGATTCACAATAAAGTAACAGAGCGATGCAGAAAAGATTCAAAATAAAGTAACAGAGCTATGCAATAAAGGATTCACATTAAAGTAACAGAGCGATGCAATAAAAGATTCACAATAAAGTAACAGAGCTATGCAATAAAGGATTCACATTAAAGTAACATAGCTATGCAATAAAAGATTCACAATAAAGTAACAGAGCGATGCAATAAAAGATTCACAATAAAGTAACAGAGCGATGCAGAAAAGATTCACAATAAAGTAACAGAGCGATGCAGAAAAGATTCACAATAAAGTAACAGAGCGATGCAATAAAGGATTCACATTAAAGTAACAGAGCTATGCAATAAAGGATTCACATTAAAGTAACAGAGCGATGCAATAAAAGATTCACAATAAAGTAACAGAGCTATGCAATAAAAGATTCACAATAAAGTAACAGAGCGATGCAGAAAAGATTCACAATAAAGTAACAGAGCTATGCAATAAAGGATTCACATTAAAGTAACAGAGCTATGCAATAAAAGATTCACAATAAAGTAACAGAGCTATGCAGAAAAGATTCACAATAAAGTAACAGAGCGATGCAATAAAAGATTCACAATAAAGTAACAGAGCGATGCAGAAAAGATTCACAATAAAGTAACAGAGCGATGCAATAAAAGATTCACAATAAAGTAACAGAGCGATGCAATAAAAGATTCACATTAAAGTAACAGAGCTATGCAATAAAAGATTCACAATAAAGTAACAGAGCGATGCAATAAAAGATTCACAATAAAGTAACAGAGCGATGCAATAAAAGATTCACAATAAAGTAACAGAGCGATGCAGAAAAGATTCACAATAAAGTAACAGAGCGATGCAATAAAAGATTCACAATAAAGTAACAGAGCGATGCAATAAAAGATTCACAATAAAGTAACAGAGCGATGCAATAAAAGATTCACAATAAAGTAACAGAGCGATGCAATAAAAGATTCACAATAAAGTAACAGAGCTATGCAATAAAAGATTCACAATAAAGTAACAGAGCGATGCAATAAAAGATTCACAATAAAGTAACAGAGCGATGCAATAAAAGATTCACATTAAAGTAACAGAGCTATGCAATAAAAGATTCACAATAAAGTAACAGAGCGATGCAATAAAAGATTCACAATAAAGTAACAGAGCGATGCAATAAAAGATTCACAATAAAGTAACAGAGCGATGCAGAAAAGATTCACAATAAAGTAACAGAGCGATGCAATAAAAGATTCACAATAAAGTAACAGAGCGATGCAATAAAAGATTCACAATAAAGTAACAGAGCGATGCAATAAAAGATTCACAATAAAGTAACAGAGCTATGCAATAAAGGATTCACATTAAAGTAACAGAGCGATGCAATAAAAGATTCACAATAAAGTAACAGAGCGATGCAATAAAAGATTCACAATAAAGTAACAGAGCGATGCAATAAAAGATTCACAATAAAGTAACAGAGCGATGCAGAAAAGATTCACAATAAAGTAACAGAGCGATGCAATAAAAGATTCACAATAAAGTAACAGAGCGATGCAATAAAAGATTCACAATAAAGTAACAGAGCTATGCAATAAAAGATTCACAATAAAGTAACAGAGCGATGCAGAAAAGATTCACAATAAAGTAACAGAGCTATGCAATAAAGGATTCACATTAAAGTAACAGAGCTATGCAATAAAAGATTCACAATAAAGTAACAGAGCTATGCAGAAAAGATTCACAATAAAGTAACAGAGCGATGCAATAAAAGATTCACAATAAAGTAACAGAGCGATGCAGAAAAGATTCACAATAAAGTAACAGAGCGATGCAATAAAAGATTCACAATAAAGTAACAGAGCGATGCAATAAAAGATTCACATTAAAGTAACAGAGCTATGCAATAAAAGATTCACAATAAAGTAACAGAGCGATGCAATAAAAGATTCACAATAAAGTAACAGAGCGATGCAATAAAAGATTCACAATAAAGTAACAGAGCGATGCAATAAAAGATTCACAATAAAGTAACAGAGCGATGCAATAAAAGATTCACAATAAAGTAACAGAGCGATGCAATAAAAGATTCACATTAAAGTAACAGAGCTATGCAATAAAAGATTCACAATAAAGTAACAGAGCGATGCAGAAAAGATTCACAATAAAGTAACAGAGCTATGCAATAAAAGATTCACAATAAAGTAACAGAGCGATGCAATAAAAGATTCACAATAAAGTAACAGAGCGATGCAGAAAAGATTCACAATAAAGTAACAGAGCGATGCAATAAAAGATTCACAATAAAGTAACAGAGCGATGCAATAAAAGATTCACAATAAAGTAACAGAGCGATGCAGAAAAGATTCACAATAAAGTAACAGAGCGATGCAGAAAAGATTCAAAATAAAGTAACAGAGCTATGCAATAAAAGATTCACAATAAAGTAACAGAGCGATGCAATAAAAGATTCACAATAAAGTAACAGAGCTATGCAATAAAGGATTCACATTAAAGTAACAGAGCGATGCAATAAAAGATTCACAATAAAGTAACAGAGCGATGCAATAAAAGATTCACAATAAAGTAACAGAGCTATGCAATAAAGGATTCACATTAAAGTAACAGAGCGATGCAGAAAAGATTCACAATAAAGTAACAGAGCGATGCAATAAAAGATTCACAATAAAGTAACAGAGCGATGCAAGAAAAGATTCACAATAAAGTAACAGAGCGATGCAATAAAAGATTCACAATAAAGTAACAGAGCTATGCAATAAAGGATTCACATTAAAGTAACAGAGCGATGCAATAAAGGATTCACCTTAAAGTAACAGAGTGATGCAATAAAGGATTCACATTAAAGTAACCGAGCGGTGCAATAAATCATTCACCTTAAAGTAACAGAGCTATGCAATAAAGGATTCACATTAAAGTAACATAGCTATGCAATAAAGGATTCACATTAAAGTAACAGAGCGATGCAATAAAGGATTCACATTAAAGTAACAGAGCGATGCAATAAAGGATTCACATTAAAGTAACATAGCGGTTCAATAAAGGATTCACATTAAAGTAACAGAGTGATGCAATAAAGGATTCACATTACAGTAACAGAGCGATGCAATAAAGTTGATGTGTCTTCATTCTCTTCCTGTGCCTGCCATCACCCAAGTAGCAACTTGACACTTGGCTTGGTTCCTGCCATCACCCAAGTAGGAACTTGACACATGGCTTGGCTCCCAGACACTGCACCATTGACTAGAGGACCAATGTGAGATGAGATTTGATGGCACCCAGCAGCACAACAGCATGCAGCTGGAAGTGGTGGAAACAGGAGTCATGGGAGAGAACACAGCAGCCTGCTGCCTCAGGGTGTTTGGGGCACCACTGTTAGGATGGCACTCCAAATGACTGCTTCAGGTAGCAGCTGCATTGACCAGAGGCAGAGAGATCCAACCACTGACTTGTCCAGAAGTCACTGTGTCTGGCACTGACTCTGTAGATGGACATTAGATAACATTGATGATACAGTATATTAAGATTGGTTGTAGTTTAGGAATACACAGCTCTCCACATCTATCTTTCACTGATGGGTGGCTCCCCATAATCATATTGTGCCAATCTGCAGAATATACAGTCGTCATAGTAATGTTTGATTTGATGTGTCAGTGTGCTATGTGAGAAATAGGGAGTATTCGGTAATACCTAGCTTACCGACAGGAGCTGTCCTACAGCTCAGCTCACATGCCATAGCAACTAAATAGGACCCAGCTATCTGGGTAAACATATATACTAACAGACACAGAAATACGCTATATATGCCTTTAATCTCAAACCTAAATGATATAACTGATATTTTTCTCTCATCTCATATTCATGATCAGCCAGAAGAGAGGCTGTTTGAACCTTTCCATTGTGGAATTAAACTGAGGGTAGAACGGAGGAGAGGGGGCTGCAGCCCCAGTCAGACCCAACCTGTGAAGGCCAGATTGGGCTGGCCTAGGGGAGAGCAGGGGGCTGCAGCTCCAGTCAGACCCAACCTGTGAAGGCCAGATTGGGCTGACACACACACACACACACACACACACAAAAAAACCTGGAGTTACCGTCCTCCATCTCTTTTCTTCTCTCTTGTCCTCTAGCTGGACCTGAGCTTTCTGATTAAGTCTCTTTGACAATCATTAGTCCTAATTAATGCCTTTAAACGTCAGTGATCTCACAGTCCGATTACACAGGTCTGGAGTTCAAGGTGGATTTAATGTCCAAGGAGGTCTGCTTGTTCTTTCCTGTGCCAATAAACTCTGGGCAGCTACAACAGTTGTCATAAAGCACTGCCGCACACGCACAACGATAGACATCTAACCACTACTACTGCATGCGGAAACAATGTACAATACTTTAACATTTATTTTTATAAAAAATTTATTCATATAGGGTGGATCACCATTGAGAACCAGGGACTAATTTGTAAGGGAGCCCTGTGAACATGAACATACAATAAATCATGTCAAAACAGTAAATACAACAAGATGTATCAAAACATATACAACTCTCATATATCACCTCCCTTAAACTCTAAACTTTCTAATGAAGACAAAAATGTTTCAATTCAAGGTGGCCTGAAGGCTATTCCATGAGCTGGGGGGGCATAAAACTTAAAAGCATTTCTCTCCAGGTCAGTGGAGACCTGCAGGACCTGCAGAAGCAGCCAGTCCAGAGAGCTGGTCTGAAAATGGCTCAATCTCCAGTTAATAGGTGAGCTACAAAAAGTAGGGCCCTTCTGGTAGTCAGGGACTCCCAGCCAACAGAAGTATACAAAATGCAGTGATGTGTATGAATATTGTCCCCAGTGATAAAACACAGTGCCGAATGATGAATTTAAAGGTTTTAAAGCAGAGGCAGCCGCATGGATGTAGACTATACCACCATAATCAAGTACTGGGAGAAGCGTTGCTTGAACAATCTTTCTTCTACTTTCCAGAAGTGAGGCAGGATTCTCAACCTTTTTGCCACTTTGTCCATGTGTGTTTTAAAAGACAGCTTATTGTCAATCCAAATAAGTACTTATAATGGAGAATGTGCTCAATTATGGGCTCCCTTCAATGTGCAAATATGTAGGTTGTCAGGGTCAATATTATAAGACTTAGAGAACAACATAAACTTGGCTTTATTAGCATTTAGCACTGAGATCAGCAAGTGATTTTTGAATTGAGCCATGCTGAAGGTCATGAATGGGCTCCTGTACTGAGGAGGCACATGAGTAAAAAGCTGTATCACCCGACTGTTGCAGGTTTTAACAGATAGACCAATATTATTTATAGTTGATGTCGGAAGTTTACATACACCTTAGCCAAATACATTTAAACTCAGTTTTTCACAATTCCTGACATTTAATCCTAGTAAAAATTCCCTGTCTTAGGTCAGTTAGGATCACCACTTTATTTTAAGAACGTGAACAATGTGCCACAACTTTGGAAGTATGCTTGGGGTCATTGTCCATTTGCAACCAAGCTTTAACTTCCTGACTGATGTTTTGAGATGTTGCTTCAATATATCCGCATGAATTTCCTTCCTCATGAAGCCATCTATTTTGTGAAGTGCACCAGTCCCTTCTGCAGTAAAGCACCCCCACAGACCAGAGGATATTTCTCCAAAAAGTACGATCTTTATCCCCATGTGCAGTTGCAAACCGTAGTCTGGCTTTTTTATGGCGGTTTTGGAGCAGGGACTTCTTCCTTGCTGAGCAGCCTTTCCAGTTTTGGCGATATAGGACTCGTCTTACTGTGGATATAAATAATGTTGTACCTGTGTCCTCCAGCATCTTCACAGGGTCCTTTGCTGTTGTTCTGGGATTGATTTGCACTTTTCGCACCAAAGTACGATCATCTCTAGGAGACAGAACGCATCTTCTCCCTGAGCGGAATGACGGCTGCGTGGTTCCATGGTGTTTATACTTGCGCACTATTGTTTGTACAGATGAACATGGTACCTTCAGCCATTTGAACATTGCTCCCAAGGATGAATCAGACTTTTTTTTTTCTGAGGTCTTGGCTAATTTCTTTTGATTTTCACATGATGTCAAGCAAAGAGGCACTGAGTCTGAAGGTAGGCCTTGAAATACATCCACAGGTACACCTCCAATTGACTCAAATTATGTAAATTAGCCTATCAGAAGCTTCTAAAGCCATGACATCATTTTCTGGAATTTTCCAAGCTCTTTAAAGGAACAGTCAACATAGTGTATGTAAACTCCTGACCCACTGGAATTGTGATACAGTGAATTATGATACAGTGAATTATAAGTGATATAATATGTCTGTAAACAATTGTTGTAAAAATGACTTGTGTCATGCACACAGTAGATGTCCTAACCGACTTGCCAAAACTATAGTTTGTTAAGTAACAAGAAATTTGTGGAGTGGTTGAAAAACGAGTTTTAATGACTCCAACCTAAGTGTATGTAAACTTCCAACTCCAACTGTAAATAGTGAAGAGAACAAGACCCAAAATAGACCCCTGTGGCACAGCTTTTGTAATATTGAGGAAACTAGATTTGATACAGTCAGTAAGCACACATTATGTCCTGCCCGTTTAGTAGTTCTTGTGTACTTGAATTGGCAGAAATGGACAGAACCAAATCCCTGCTTTACCCATATACATTATATAGTTCATACACAGTTCATACACACTCAGTTCAACGCAACATGCATTTTTTTCAAAGATTTTACAATGTTACAGTTCATTTAAGGAAATCAGTCAATTGAAATAAATTCATTAGGCCAAATCTATGGATTTCACATGACTGGGAATACAGATATGTATCTGTTGGTTACAGATACCTAAAAAAAAGTAGGTGCGTGGATCAGAAAACCAGTCAGTATCTGGCGACACATCTCCTTCGCATAGTGTTGATCAGGCTGTTGATTGTGGTCTGTGGAATGTTGTCCCATTCCTCTTCAATGGCTGTGTGAAGTTGCTGGATATTGGCGGGAACTGGAACACACTGTCGTACACAGAGCATCACAAACATGCTGACTGGGTGACATGTCTGGTGAGTATGCAGGTCATGGAAGAACTGGATCTTGTCATAGTATCTCTGTGCATTTAAATTGATTGCCTTCGATAAAATGCAATTGTGTTCGTTGTCCGTAGTTTATGCCTGCCCATACCATAACCCGACTGCCTCCATGGGGCATTCTGTTCACAACGTTGACATCAGCAAACCGCTCGCCCACACGACGCCATACACAATGTCTGCCATCTGCCCGGTACAGTTGAAACCATGATTCATCCATGAAGAGCATACTTCTCTAGCGTGCCAGTGGCCATCGAAGGTGAGCATTTGCCCACTGAAGTCAGTTACGACTTCAAACTGTAGCCAGACCCTGGTGAGGACGACAAGCACGCAGATGAGCTTCCCTGAGACGGTTTCTGAGAGTTTGTGCAGAAATTATTTGGTTGTGCAAACCCACAGTTTCATCTCAGACCCTCCTGCAGGTGAAGAAGCCGGACATGGAGGTCTTGGGCTGGCGTGGTTACACGTGGTTACACATGTGGTTGTGTGACCGATTGGACATGCTGCCAAATTCTCTAAAACAACGTTGGAGGCGGCTTATGGTAGAGATATTAATATTCAATTCTCTGGCAACAGCTCTGGTGGACATTCCTGCAGTCAGCATGCCAGTTGCACGCTCCCTCAAAACTTGAGAAATCTGGGGCATTGTTTTGTGTGACTAAACTGCACCTATTAGGGTGGCCTTTTGTTTACCCCAGCACAAGGTGCACCTGTGTAATGATCATGCTGTTTAATCAACTTCTGTAAATGCCGCACCTGTCAGGTGGATGGATTATCTTGGCAAAGGAGAAATAATAACTAACAGGTATGTAAACAAATAAGTGCACAATATTTGAGAGAAATAAGCTTTTTGTGCGTATGAACATTTCTGGTATTTTTGGTTTCAGCTCATGAAACATGGGGCCAAAAATGTAAATGTTTGTATTTTTTTTGGTAAATTGAAGAATTGTAAATGTTGCTGACCACTCTTACAGTACATACATGTGGCCTGTGTAACCCAACAGTACCTTGATTAGTAGGAGGTAACCTGTATTTTCATCCTAGCTTGGAATCAAAACACATCTAAAGCACCTCAAGAGCTGGTATTCTGAGAGAAGTACTCAATGTTTCAGAAAATAACTAGTTACGGTGCCTTGCAAAATTATTCATCCCCTTTGGTGTTTTTCCTATTTCTATGCATTACAACCTGTAATTTAAATAGATTTTTATTTGGATTTAATGTAATGGACGTACACAAAATAGTCCAAATTGGTGAAGTGAAATGAAAAAAATGACTTTGTGCTGTGTGCATATGTATTCACCCCCTTTGCTATGAAGCCCCTAATAAGATCTGGTGCAACCAATTACCTTCAGAGGTCACATAATTAGTTAAAAAAGTCCACCTGCGTGCAATCTAAGTGTCACATGATCCGTCACATGATCTCAGTATATTAACACCTGTTCTTAAAGGCCCCAGAGTCTGCAACACCACTAAGCAAGGGGTACCACCAAGCAAGCGGCACTATGAAGACCAAGGAGCTCTCCTAACAGGTCAGGGACAAAGTTGTGGAGAAGTACAGATCAGGGTTGGGTTATAAAAAAATATCAGAGACTTTGAACATCCTCGGAGCACCATTAAATCCATTATTAAAACATTTAAAGAATATGACACCACAACAAACCTGCCAAGAGAGGGCCGCCCACCAAAACTCCCGGACCAGGCAAGGAGGGCTTTAATCAGAGAGGAAACAAAGAGACCAAAGACAACCCTGAAGGAGCTGCAAAGCTCCACAGCGGAGATTGGAGTATCTGTCCATAGGACCACTTTAACTTCTCTAGGGTAGGGGGCAGCATTTGGAATTTTGGATGAAAAGCCTGCCCAAATTAAACTTCCTTCTAATCAGGCCCAGAAGATAGGATATGCATCTAAATAGTCGATTTGGGTAGAAAACACTCTAAAGATTCCAAAACGGTTAAAATAATGTCTGTGAGTATAACAGAACTGATTTGGCAGGTGAAAACCTGAGAAAAATCAATTCAGGAAGTAGGATTTTTTAAAAGGAACATTTATAGGGACCTCCCGGGTGGCGCAGTGGCCAAGGGCACTGTACTGTAGCGCCAGCTGTGCCACCAGAGAATCTGGGTTCGCGCTCTGTCGTAACCGGCCGCGACCGGGAGGTCCGCGGGACGACGCACAATTGGCCTAGCGTCATCCGGGTTAGGGAGGGCTTGGCCGGTAGGGATATCCTTGTCTCATCGCGCACCAGTGACTCCTGCGCAGTGCGCGCCAACTAAGGTTGCCAGGTGCACGGTGTTTCCTCCGACACATTGGTGCGGCTGGCTTCCGGGTTGGATGTGCGCTGTGAAGAAGCAGTGCGGCTTGGTTGGGTTGTGTATCGGAGGACGCATGACCTTCAACCTTCTCTCCCCAGCCCGTACAGGAGTTGTAGCAATGAGTCAAGATAGTAGCTACTAAACAATTGGATACCACGAAATTGGGGAGAAAAAGGGGTAAAAAATTCAACAACAAAAAAACATAGGAAAAAAAGGAACATTTATTGAATAACTGAATGTCTTCTGAGTGCAACCATATTAAGATCATCAAAGTTATGTGATTAATTTTATCTCTATTTCTGACTTGTGCACCTCTTCAACTTGGCTGGTTACTGTTTGTAATGATTTGTCTGCTGGGCTATGTTCTCAAAAAATGGTAAGGTATGCTTTCGCCGTAAAGCATTTTTGAAATCTGACACTGTGGTTGGATTCACAAGAAGTACATTTTTAAACCTATGTAAAATAGTTGTATATTTTCTGAAGTTTTATAATGAGTATTTCTGTATTTGAATTTGTCACTCTGCAATCTCACTGGATGTTGGCCAGGTGGGACGCTAGCCACATACCCTAGAGAGGTTAAGCCGAACAGCTGAGATTGGAGTATCTGTCCATAGGACCACTTTAACTTCTCTAGGGTAGGGGGCAGCATTTGGAATTTTGGATGAAAAGCCTGCCCAAATTAAACTTCCTTCTAATCAGGCCCAGAAGATAGGATATGCATCTAAATAGTCGATTTGGGTAGAAAACACTCTAAAGATTCCAAAACGGTTAAAATAATGTCTGTGAGTATAACAGAACTGATTTGGCAGGTGAAAACCTGAGAAAAATCAATTCAGGAAGTAGGATTTTTTAAAAGGAACATTTATAGGGACCTCCCGGGTGGCGCAGTGGCCAAGGGCACTGTACTGTAGCGCCAGCTGTGCCACCAGAGAATCTGGGTTCGCGCTCTGTCGTAACCGGCCGCGACCGGGAGGTCCGCGGGGCGACGCACAATTGGCCTAGCGTCATCCGGGTTAGGGAGGGCTTGGCCGGTAGGGATATCCTTGTCTCATCGCGCACCAGTGACTCCTGCGCAGTGCGCGCCAACTAAGGTTGCCAGGTGCACGGTGTTTCCTCCGACACATTGGTGCGGCTGGCTTCCGGGTTGGATGTGCGCTGTGAAGAAGCAGTGCGGCTTGGTTGGGTTGTGTATCGGAGGACGCATGACCTTCAACCTTCTCTCCCCAGCCCGTACAGGAGTTGTAGCAATGAGTCAAGATAGTAGCTACTAAACAATTGGATACCACGAAATTGGGGAGAAAAAGGGGTAAAAAATTCAACAACAAAAAAACATAGGAAAAAAAGGAACATTTATTGAATAACTGAATGTCTTCTGAGTGCAACCATATTAAGATCATCAAAGTTATGTGATTAATTTTATCTCTATTTCTGACTTGTGCACCTCTTCAACTTGGCTGGTTACTGTTTGTAATGATTTGTCTGCTGGGCTATGTTCTCAAAAAATGGTAAGGTATGCTTTCGCCGTAAAGCATTTTTGAAATCTGACACTGTGGTTGGATTCACAAGAAGTACATTTTTAAACCTATGTAAAATAGTTGTATATTTTCTGAAGTTTTATAATGAGTATTTCTGTATTTGAATTTGTCACTCTGCAATCTCACTGGATGTTGGCCAGGTGGGACGCTAGCCACATACCCTAGAGAGGTTAAGCCGAACACTCCACAGAGCTGGGCTTTACGGAAGAGTGGCCAGAAGAAAATAAGCAAACATGTTTGGTGTTCGCCAAACGGCATGTGGGAGACTCCCCAAACATATGGAAGAAGGTACTCTGGTCAGATGAGCCTAAAATTGAGCTTTTTGACCATCAAGGAAAATGCTATGTCTGGTGCAAACCCAATACCTCTCATCGCCAGAGAACGCCATCCCCACACTGAAGCATGGTGGTGGCAGCATCATGCTGTGGGGATGTTTTTCATCAGCAGGGACTGGGAAACTGTTCAGAATTGAAGGAATGATGGATGGAGCTAAATACAAGGAAATTCTTGAGGCAAACCTGTTTCAGTCTTCCAGAGATTTGAGAGTTGGGCTGAGGTTCACCTTCCAGCAGGACAATGACCAAATGATTGTACTGCTAAAGTTAGCGTACTGCTAAAGCAACACTTGAGTGGTTTAAGGGGAAACATGTAAATGTCTTGGAATGGCCTAATAAAAGCCCAGACCTCAATCCAATTGAGAATATGTGGAATGACTTAAAGATTGCTGTACACAAGCGGAACCCATCCAACTTGAAGGAGCTGGAGCAGTTTTGCCTTGAAGAATGGGCAAACATCTCAGTGGCTATATTTGCCAAGCTTATAGAGACATACCCCAAGAGACTTGCAGCTGTAATTGCTGAAAAAGGTGGCTCTACAAAGTATTGGCTTTGGGGGTAGGGGGGGTGGAATAGTTATGCACGCTCAAGTTCTGTTTTTTGTCTTATTTCTTGTTTGTTTCACAATAAAACATATTTTGCATCTTCAAAGTGGTAGGCATGTTGTGTAAATCAATTGATACAAACCCCCCTAAAATCTATTTTAATTTCAGGTTGTAAGGCAACAAAATAGGAAAAATGCCAAGGGGTTGAATACTTTGGCAAGCCACTGGAACCATTTGGTAGTAATACAAGCTAAACATTCCATATTCTATGAGGTAAAACATGTTATGGTGGAACTGTCCAGGTGCTGTCTGTTCGTTTAAGCATTCTGTCACACATGGTCTTTCTCTTTTCCTCCAACCCAGCCTTGATAGACACACACACTCTGCCGTCCCATTGCCACGCCAGTGTCCCGGCCTACCGGGATGATGCCCAATGATGACCTCTGGCCCACTGTGCCCCCTTTGCTCCCACCAACCTAGACCCCTGTTTCCCTGTGGGTGAGAGGGCACTCTACCAGCTGAACCCCTCAACATTCCACAACAACAGCAGAGCTGGAGCTCAGGCGGTCTGCCAGCTAAGGGGCCCCAGCCCAGCCATGCCCAGGGAAGCTCTACCTCTCGGCCCTTTCATGTCTGTCCAAGAGAGTGGTCACTGGGACTCATGTGGGTCTGGATGGAGGGAGGGAGAGACCCAGTGAAAAGTGGGACAGCTGCAGACAGACAGGCAGAGGGTCACAGGAGAGAGAACAGAGCAGCTGTAGCCACAGTCAAAGGTAAGCAGCAGGACATACTTTTCAGAGGGGAGACAACGTGGTCAGAATTGTCCATTCTAGGTCAGCTAACAAAAGCATTCAAGTGATAAATGTGTCCCCAAAGTGATAGATGGCAAGATGAGCATCAAAATAAAGTGTTGGGCAATTCCACGATACAGTAGAGTACAGTAGAATAGAGTAGAGTAGAATAAAGTAGAGTTCAGTAGAGTAGACAAGAATACAGTGGAGTAGATTACGGTAGAGTAGAGTAGAATACAGTAGAGTACAGTAGAGTACAGTGGAGTAGAGTACAGTAGAGTAGAGTAGAGTAGAGTAGAGTACAGTACAGTACAGTGGAGTACAGTAGAGTATAGTACAGTACAGTAGAGTACAGTAGAGTATAGTACAGTACAGTAGAGTATAGTAGAGTACGGTACAGTAGAGTATAGTAGAGTGCAGTGGAATACAGTAGAGTAGAATACAGCAGAGTAGTGTACAGTAGAGTAAAGTACAGTACGGTAGAGTACAGTAGAGTACAGTACAGTACAGTACAGCACATAACAGTAGAGTAAAGTAGATTAGAGTAGAGTACTATACTTTTCTTTACTGTATTGAACTCTAGGCATGATTTTTTTTTTACTGTACTGTACTATACTGTAGTGTACCATGCTCTCCAAACTCGTGAAACATAGACGTCTATGATTGGTTCAGATTTGGTCCAGACTGGAATCATGGATGTCTATGTTTGGGTCAAATCAAGGCAGACTGGAACAAAAATCAACATCTATGGACGTTGAAATTAAACTCGGTCTGAATGTGCCAAAAACGATGTCTGTGGACGTTACCATCAAGCCCAGTTTGGTAACTGATAACAGCATTTCTAGTTTTAATTACTTAACAATTCATGAACAAACTTGATATCACTAAAAACACTATAACTAATTGATTCGTCTACCTTTAATTGTTACTTCTGTGAACTTTCATTATCCTCCCTCCTCATGAGAAATGAGAAAATGTCTTTAAGGTACATTATGTGTGTTTTTGGTGAGGGTATTACAAGACACAAGGTAATGTTTCAAACTTACACAAGGCAAATAATTTCTCCAAAGCTGAATATAAGTGTTGCTATTAGTTGGAAGGGGTCTTTACAATATAGTGTTATGAGGTATTTCTGATACTTAAGTCTTTTTCTGGTGGATGTTTTCTAATACCCCTTTTACGTCTGTTTAACCAGAAATCAATGTCTTTGCTTATTCCTAATATTTAGGATAGAAACATTTATATATGCCTTAATTAAAACGTAATTAAATGTTAATATGATATTTGAGCGAGAGTGACTAACAAAATCAATTGGGGCTCCCTGGAGCTCAGGGACCCTGGGCACATACCCTGCCTTCCCAGTTGGTAATTCGGCCATAGTTACTACAAGTTTAGATAGCTGGCTAGACTAATTTACCAATCTAAAAAATGTAACAGACATGGGTTAATTGAGTGACTGTCAGTGAAAACTGCTGATGCACAAGGACAACTGCTGATGCACAACCAAGTTTAGAAATGTCACCTTGTGTATTCTACTATTCTAACCCTCAACAGTGAGTTGAGGCAATGACTGAGTTCCCCCCAAAATTACCCCAAATTGTCCTCAGATATAGTTAGGGTCCTGAATATGTGTTTGTGGTAACATGTTTGTGCATGTGTGTGACTGTGTGTGTGTCTGTGTAACAGCAGAGCCCCTGCTGGCCTCTGCTCCCAATACTACCTCTGTGTCCCTCCCTCTGCCATCTGGGTCAGCCAGGGAGACTGGGCCTAAGCTGCAGTCTGACCCCCCCACAACACAGGCCTCACATGGAGGTGTGAGGAGATGGAGTCAGACCCTGGGGCCGAATGCCCACAAGGCTTCCACTAGTGTACCTGACTGGGACAAGAGTTCTAGAGCAGTCGCTGTCTGTAGCCTACAATGGCAAGAAAAACTATGTGAACGCTGAAACTAATAACACACAAATAATTACACATTTTCATGTCTTTATTGAACACACCGTGTAAACATTCACAGTGCAGGGTGGAAAAAGTATGTGAACCCTTGGATTTAATAACTGGTTGACCCTCCTTTGGCAGCAATAACCTCAACCAAACGTTTTCTGTAGCTGCGGATCTGACCTGCACAACTGTCAGGAGGAATTTTGGACCATTCCTCTTGACAAAACTGTTTCCGTTCAGCAATATTCTTGGGATGTCTTGTGTGAACTGCTCTCTTGAGGTCAGGACTATGACTGGGCCATCCAGAAGGCCCGTTTTCGTCTGCCATTCTATTGTTGATTTACTTCTGTGTTTTGGGTCGTTGTCCTGTTGCATCACCCAACTTCTGCTGAGCTTCAATTGGAGGACAGATAGCCTAACATTCTCCTGAAAAATGTCTTGATAAACTTGGGAATACATTTTTCTGTCGATGGTAGCAAACTGTCCAAGCCCTGAGGCAGCAACGCAGCCCCAACACCATACTTTACAGTTGGGATGAGGTTTTGATGCTGTGTTCCTTCCAAACAACAACTGTAGTTTCATCTGTCCACAGAATATTTTACCAGTAGTGATGTGGAACATCCATGCGCACTATTGGAAACTTTAGACGTGCAGCAATGTTTTCTTTGGACAGCAGTGGTTTCTTCCGTGGTGTTCTCCCATAAACACCATTCTTGTTTAGTGTTTTACATATCGTAGACTCATCAACAGAGATGTTAGCATGTTCCAGAGATTTCTGTAAGTTTCTAGCTGACACTCTAGGATTCTTCTTAACATCATTGAGCATTCTGCGCTGTACTCTTGCAGTCCTCTTTGCAGGACGGTCACTCCTAGGGAGAGTAGCAACAGTGCTGAACTTTCTCCATTTATAAACAATTTGTCTTACTGTGGACTGATGAACATCAATGCTTTTGGAGATACTTGTGTAACCCTTTCCAGCTTTATGCAAGTCAACAATTCTTAATCTTAGGTCTTCTGAGATCTCTTTTGTTCGGGGCATGGTTCATATCAGGCAATGCTTCTTGTGAATAGTACACTTTTGTCAGTGTTTTTAATAGGGCAAGGCAGCTCTAACCAACATATCCAATCTTGTCTCATTGACTGGACTCCAGGTTAGCTGACTCCTGACTCCAATTAGCTTTTGGAGAAGTCATTAGCCTTGGGGTTCACATACTTTCTCCAACCTACACTGGGAATGTTTAAATGATGTATACAATATAAACAAGAAAAATACAATAATTTGTGTGTTATTAGTTTAAGCACACTATGTTTGTATATTCTTGTGACTTAGATGAAGATCAGATCAAATTTGATGACCAATTTACACCAGAAATCCAGGTAATTCCAAAGGGTTCACATATTTTTTCTTGCCACTGTATATCAAGCTCATCACAGCCTGAAAAAAAAGAAAAAAATAATTAAAATGAAATTGTTGGACCAAATCATTCAATTCACACTGTTTAATCTATAACTTTAAACAGTTTGAATAAATACATTAAACTAGACTAACAGAAACAAGTGTGGATTGAAATGTAACTTAATTAAATGTATTAATATTTTTTGACAGTAACTATGAATCTATGAATGATTCCTATTGATGGATGAAAATTGTCAGTGGAGAAAATAATTATAAACGGATAAACCACTGAATGAGAGATTAAGCACCTAACCTATCATCTAAGAGTTACAGTGCCTTGCGAAAGTATTCGGCCCCTTGAACTTTGCGACCTTTTGCCACATTTCAGGCTTCAAACATAAAGATATAAAACTGTATTTTTTTGTGAAGAATCAACAACAAGTGGGACACAATCATGAAGTGGAACGACATTTATTGGATATTTCAAACTTTTTTAACAAATCAAAAACTGAAAAATTGGGCGTGCAAAATTATTCAGCCCCCTTAAGTTAATACTTTGTTACGCCACCTTTTGCTGCGATTACAGCTGTAAGTTGCTTGGGGTATGTCTCTATCAGTTTTGCACATCGAGAGACTGACATTTTTTTCCCATTCCTCCTTGCAATACAGCTCGAGCTCAGTGAGGTTGGATGGAGAGCATTTGTGAACAGCAGTTTTCAGTTCTTTCCACAGATTCTCGATTGGATTCAGGTCTGGACTTTGACTTGGCCATTCTAACACCTGGGTATGTTTATTTTTTAACCATTCCATTCTAGATTTTGCTTTATGTTTTTGATCATTGTCTTGTTGGAAGACAAATCTCCATCCCAGTCTCAGGTCTTTTGCAGACTCCATCAGGTTTTCTTCCAGAATGGTCCTGTATTTGGCTCCATCCATCTTCCCATCAATTTTAACCATCTTCCCTGTCCCTGCTGAAGAAAAGCAGGCCCAAACCATGATGCTGCCACCACCATGTTTGACAGTGGGGATGGTGTGTTCAGCTGTGTTGCTTTTACGCCAAACATAACGTTTTGCATTGTTGCCAAAAAGTTCAATTTTGGTTTCATCTGACCAGAGCACCTTCTTCCACATGTTTGGTGTGTCTCCCAGGTGGCTTGTGGCAAACTTTAAACAACACTTTTTATGGATATCTTTAAGAAATGTCTTTCTTCTTGCCACTCTTCCATAAAGGCCAGATTTGTGCAATATACGACTGATTGTTGTCCTATGGACAGAGTCTCCCACCTCAGCTGTAGATCTCTGCAGTTCATCCAGAGTGATCATGGGCCTCTTGGCTGCATCTCTGATCAGTCTTCTCCTTGTATGAGCTGAAAGTTTAGAGGGACGGCCAGGTCTTGGTAGATTTGCAGTGGTCTGATACTTCAATATTATCGCTTGCACAGTGCTCCTTGGGATGTTTAAAGCTTGGGAAATCTTTTTGTATCCAAATCCGGCTTTAAACTTCTTCACAACAGTATCTCGGACCTGCCTGGTGTGTTCCTTGTTCTTCATGATGCTCTCTGCGCTTTTAACGGACCTCTGAGACTATCACAGTGCAGGTGCATTTATACGGAGACTTGATTACACACAGGTGGATTGTATTTATCATCATTAGTCATTTAGGTCAACATTGGATCATTCAGAGATCCTCACTGAACTTCTGGAGAGAGTTTGCTGCACTGAAAGTAAAGGGGCTGAATAATTTTGCACGCCCAATTTTTCAGTTTTTGATTTGTTAAAAAAGTTTGAAATATCCAATAAATGTCGTTCCACTTCATGATTGTGTCCCACTTGTTGTTGATTCTTCACAAAAAAATACAGTTTTATATCTTTATGTTTGAAGCCTGAAATGTGGCAAAAGGTCGCAAAGTTCAAGGGGGCCGAATACTTTCGCAAGGCACTGTAATTTAATCTTATGGAATTCTGCCTGCCCATGGCAAAAACAGTTTTATAAACTGGGTGGTTCGAGCCCTGAATGCTGATTGGCTGACAGCCATGGTATATCAGACCGTATACCTTGGGTATGACAAAACATTTATTTTTACTGCACTAATTACATTGGTAACCAGTTATAAGAGCAATAAGGCACCTCTGGGGTTTGTGGTATATGGCCAAGATACCACGGCTAAGGGCTGTATCCAGGCACTCCGCGTTGTGTCGTGCAAAAGACCAGCTCTTAGCCGTGGTATATTGGCAATATACCACACCCCCACAGGCCTTATTGCTTAATTATATAGCTCCCCTCTTTGAATTAAATCAAGCCTTCATAGTAGACACTAACATAGGCCTGACACATGACTAAATGTGGTAACAATTTCATCACAGTAATAACAGTAGTAACAACACATTAACAACATGGTAGTTACATAGTTATTACTATGTAATTAAATAGTAATAGGGCTTAACGGTATCAGTTATTTCACAATTGGGACAAGGACTGTGTAATTTCACATCCAGTATCTGAACGTTATTGCACATGTGTAATTATTAATGGCATGTAGTTACTCGAAACAAGGTCACAATTTGGTTGGCATTCTTAACATGGTAATTCATAGGTGACTTTCAAATGTGTTACATAGTGGACCAAGAAAATGTGTAATACCATTGGTACATGTAGAATAACCTTCAGCAATTGGATGTATAATTACACAGTGCTTGTTCCAATTTTGTAATAACTGATACCAATAAACCCTATTACCATGTAATTACATAGGGACAACTTAAAGAGACTGAACGGGAGCTTAAGCACAAACAAATCGTAACATATTGTATGAATTGGAATTCATAACACATCATATGAATTGCAGGGGGAATTATAGAAAGAAAATGCAGGACGTAATATATTATACGAAAGTGATGATGTGTACACAAATGTGTAACATTTTCTGGGCCAGTTTTGGCTAATGAGCACCACTTTCAAAACTACTGGCTGAAATTATGCAAAACCTTTATAACGTATCTCTTCTGTAAAGTGTTCCTCAACTCTTAGCGGTGTGCAGTTCAATCTTTCCCCACATGGGTGGCTGGTGTACTAGTAGTGTGAAGTAATCTGAAAAGGATTTCACTGAAAGAACAGATAGAACTGCAGCTATGGCTATAACACCATGATGAAACTGAGACAGAACAGCAATAGTGAATACAGCCAAATGAAAAATAAAAACAAATGTACCTCTGGAAAAAAAGTAATGAATCAGTTATTAACTATAGTGACCGATCCTTAGAAATATCTCCACATTCTACAATTGTAAACTATAGCAAAACAGACCAAAAGAGAAAGCCACATCCAGTTATAGCAGTTCTCAGTTGTCTGTGCAAAACAATGTGGAACTTCAACAGAGTTATTTCCAGATGTTATGGTGAAACAGACAGTCTGTTTAAGTGAATCAGATCAGATGACCTTGTTTCCACTTCTTGTCTGTTTGTCAGACACAACTGAGTCATCCAATACAGAAACAACAGAGAGAAATAGAATAGAAGAGAATATAGCAGGATAGAATAGAACACAACAGAATGGAATATAACATTATCAAATTGAATAGACTAGAACAGAACCGAACAGAATAGAACAGAATGGAACGTAATAGTATAGAACAAAACAGAATAGAACAGAATAGAACTGAATATAATAGAACATAATAGAATTGAATAGAACAGACTAGAATATAACATTATAGAATATAACAGAATATAACAGGACAGAACAGAATATAACAGAAGGGAATAGAAGAGAATGATACAGAAGGTAAAATAATAGAATAGAACAGAATAGAACAGAACAGAATAGGATATAACATAATATAATATAACATAAAAGAATAGAACAGAACAGAATAGAACAGAATACAATATAACAGAATACAATATAACAGAATATAACAGAATATAATACAACAGAATAGTATAGAATAAAACAGATTAGAACAGAATATAATAGAAAATAACAGAATAGAACAGAATAGAACACAATATTATATAATAAAACAGAATAGAACAAAATAGAAAATAATACAACAGAATACAACAGAATAGATTATAACAGAATAAACCAAATATAATATCAATCAATCAATCAATCAAATGTATTTATAAAGCCCTTCTTACATCAGCTGATGTCACAAAGTGCTGTACAGAAACCCAGCCTAAAACACCAAACAGCAAGCAATGCAGATGTAGAAGCACGGTGGCTAGGAAATACTCCCTAGAAAGGCCGGAACCAAGGAAGAAACCTAGAGGTGAACCAAGCTATGAGGGGTGGTAAGTCCTCTTCTGGCTCTGCCGGGTGGAGATTATAACAGAACATGGCCAAGATGTTCATAGATGACCTGCAGGGTCAAATAATAATCAAAGTGGTTGTAGAGGGTGCAACAGGTCAGCAACTCAGGAGTAAATGTCAGTTGGCTTTTCAAAGCTGATCATTCAAAGTATCTGTCACGATCGTTGGAAGAATAAGTGGACCAAGATGCAGTGTGCGTAGAGTTCCACATGTTTAATTATTAAAACTCACCAAGACAATACAGAAACAAATGAAACGTGAAGTAATGGAGTGCTCACAGGCACTACACAAAAACAAGATCCCACAAAAACCCAGTGGGTAAAGGCTGCCTAAATATGATTCCCAATCAGAGACAACGATAGACAGCTGCCTCTGATTGGGAACCATACCAGGCCAACATAGAAATAACAAAACTAGACTACCCACCCATGTCACACCTTGACCAAACCAAAATAGAGAATAAAAAGGATCTCTAAGGTCAGGGTGTGACAGGATCTCTCCCGCTGTTTCTAGTTGAAAACAGCAGGTCTGGGACAGGTAGCACGTCTGGTGAACAGGTCAGGGTTCATAGCCGCAGGCAGACCAGGTGGACTGGGGACAGCAAGGGGTCATCAGGCCAGG
The DNA here is from genome assembly GCF_013265735.2 of Oncorhynchus mykiss. Classification (NCBI taxonomy): domain Eukaryota; kingdom Metazoa; phylum Chordata; class Actinopteri; order Salmoniformes; family Salmonidae; genus Oncorhynchus; species Oncorhynchus mykiss. Next base: position 54,806,765 of record NC_048587.1, read on the forward strand.
TAGTCCTGAGGCATGGTCCTAGGGCTCAGGTCCTCCGAAAGAAAGAAAGAAAGAAAGAAAGAAAGAAAGAAAGAAAGAAAGAAAGAAAGAAAGAAAGAAAGAAAGAAAGAAAATTGGAGAGATAATATAATATAGAACAGAACAGAACAAAATATAAAATAATGTAAATGAATAAATTAGAACAGAATATAATATAATATAACAGAATAGAACACAATATAATATAATTTAACATAACAGAGTAGAACAGAACAGACTAGAACAGAATAGATTAGAACAGGAAAGAACAGAATATAACATAGTATTATATAATTAAACAGAACAGAATACAACAGAATAGAACATAATATAATATCATATAACAAAATACAATAGAGTAGAACAGAATAGAAAATAATAGAACAGAGCTGAACATAATATAATATTATATATGTAACGATTCTCTTCTTGTGAAGTAGAGGCGGACCAAAGCGCAGCGTGGTGGTTGTTCATTGTATTTATTGACGACACTATACATGAACAAACTAACGGAAAAAAACAAGAAACGTGAGAACTCAAAACAGCCCTGTCTGGTGCAAACACAAAAACAGGAACAATCACCCACAAACACACAGTGAAACCCAGGCTACCTAAATATGGTTCCCAATCAGAGACAATGACGAACACCTGCCTCTGATTGAGAACCATATCAGGCCGAACATAGAACTAGACCAAAACATAGAAAAACAAACATAGACTGCCCACCCAACTCACGCCCTGACCATACTAAATAAATACAAAAACAAAGGAAATAGAGGTCAGAACGTGACAGTACCCCCCCCCAAAGGTGCGGACTCCGGCCGCAAAACCTTGACCTATAGGGGAGGGTCTGGGTGGGCGTCTGTCCGCGGTGGCGGCTCTGGCGCGGGACGCGGACCCCACCTCGCCATTGTCTCAGTCCGCCTTATTGTCCGCCTCCGTGGCTTACTCACCATGCCCACCCCTCTCAATGACCCCACTGGACAGAGGGGCTGCTTGGGACAGAGGGGCAGCTTCTCGGGACAGAGGGACAGCTGCTCGGGACAGAGGGACAGCTGCTCGGGACAGAGGGACAGCTGCTCGGGACAGAGGGACAGCTGCTCGGGACAGAGGGACAGCTGCTCCGGGCGGAGGGGCTCTAGCGGCCCCTGGCTGACTGACGGCACTGGCGGCCCCTGGCTGACTGGCGGCCCCTGGCTGACTGGCGGCGCTGGCGCTGGGCTGACTGGCGGCACTGGTGGCCCCTGGTTGACTGGCGGCACTGGCGGCCCCTGGCTGACTGGCGGCACTGGCGGCCCCTGGCTGACTGGCGGCACTGGCGGCCCCTGGCTGACTGGCGGCACTGGCGGCCCCTGGCAGACGGGCGGCATTGGCGGCTCCTGGCAGACGGGCGGCATTGGCGGCTCCTGGCAGACGGGCGGCGCTGGCGGCGCTGGGCAGACGGGCGGCGCTGGCGGCGCTGGGCAGACGGGCGGCGCTGGCGGCGCTGGGCAGACGGGCGGCGCTGGCGGCGCTGGGCAGACGGGCGGCGCTGGCGGCGCTGGGCAGACGGGCGGCGCTGGCGGCGCTGGGCAGACGGGCGGCGCTGGGCAGACGGGCGGCGCTGGCGGCGCTGGGCAGACGGGAAGCTCCGATGGCGCCGGGCAGACGGGAAGCTCCGGCAGAGGCGCCGGACAGGCGGGAGGCTCCGGCAGCGGCGCCGGACAGGCGGGAGGCTCCGGCAGCGGCGCCGGACAGGCGGGAGGCTCCGGCAGCGGCGCCGGACAGGCGGGAGGCTCCGGCAGCGGCGCCGGACAGGCGGGAGGCTCCGGCAGCGGCGCCGGACAGGCGGGAGGCTCCGGCAGCGGCGCCGGACAGGCGGGAGGCTCCGGCAGAGGCGCCGGACAGGCGGGAGGCTCCGGCAGAGGCGCCGGACAGACTCCGGCAGCGCTGGAGAGGAGGAAGGCTCTGGACGGATGGGCCGGAGAGACAGCCTGGTACGGGGAGCTGCCACCGGAGGGCTGGGGTGTGGAGGTGGTGACGGATAGACCGGGCCGTGCAGGCGCACTGGAGCTCTTGAGCACCGAGCCTGCCCAACCTTACCCGGTTGAATGGTCCCGGTCGCCCTGCCAGTGCGGCGAGGTGGAATAGCCCGCACTGGGCTATGCAGGCGAACCGGGGACACCGTGCGCAAGGCTGGTGCCATGTAAGCCGGCCCAAGGAGACGCACTGGAGACCAGATGCGTAGAGCCGGCTTCATGGCACTTGGCTCGATGCCCACTCTAGCCCGGCCGATACGCGGAGCTGGAATGTACCGCACCGGGCTGTGCACCCGCACTGGGGACACCGTGCGCTCCACAGCATAACACGGTGCCTGCCCGGTCTCTCTAGCCCACCGGTAACCACAGGAAGTTGGCTCAGGTCTCCTACCTGGCGTAGCCATACTCCCTGTTAGCCCCCCCCCAATAAATTTTTGGGGCTGACTCCCGGGCTTCCATCCACGACGCCGCGCTGCCTCCTCATACCAGCGCCTCTCCGCTTTCGCCGCCTCCCGTTCTTCCTTGGGGCGGCGATACTCTCCTGGCTGAGCCCAAGGTCCTTTACCGTCTAATTCGTCCTGTTGTGGTGGGTGATTCTGTAACGATTCTCTTCTTGTGAAGTAGAGGCGGACCAAAGCGCAGCGTGGTGGTTGTTCATTGTATTTATTGACGACACTATACATGAACAAACTAACGGAAAAAAACAAGAAACGTGAGAACTCAAAACAGCCCTGTCTGGTGCAAACACAAAAACAGGAACAATCACCCACAAACACACAGTGAAACCCAGGCTACCTAAATATGGTTCCCAATCAGAGACAATGACGAACACCTGCCTCTGATTGAGAACCATATCAGGCCGAACATAGAACTAGACCAAAACATAGAAAAACAAACATAGACTGCCCACCCAACTCACGCCCTGACCATACTAAATAAATACAAAAACAAAGGAAATAGAGGTCAGAACGTGACAATATAATAGAACATAGTAGAATAGAAAATAACAGAATAGACTATACTATTACATAATATAACAGAATAGAATAGAACAGAATATTATATCACAGAACATATTAGAATATCATAGAAGATAATAGAACAGAACAGAATTGAAAATAATATTATATCATATAACAAAATACAATAGAGTAGAATAGAATATAATAAAATTGAATAGAATGGAACAGAATAGATCAAAATAGAATATTATATAATAGAACATAATATAATAAAACAGAATATGGAACAGAATAAAACATAATATAATAGAACAGAATAGAATAGAACAGAATAGTATTTAACAGAATAGAACAAAATAGAATATGGAACAGAATAGGACAGGATTTAATAGAACAGAATAGAACAGAATAGTATAGAATAAAACAGAAGATAACAGCATATAATAGAACAGAACTGAAGAGAATGGAACTGAATATTTTATCATAGAACAGATTAGAAAATAACAGAATAGAACAGAATATTATATCATAGAACAGATTAGAAAAGAAAATAATAGAACAGAATATTATATCATAGAACAGATTAGAATAGAACAGAATATTAGATCATAGAACAGAAGAGAACAGAACAGCATAGAATAGAACAGAATAGTGTAGAATAAAAACGACTAGAACATAATATGATAGAACAGAATACAATAGAACAGAATACAATAGATAAAAAAGAATATAACGTAATATAATAAAACAGAACAGAATACAACAGAATAGAACATAATATTATATCAGAACAGAATAGTATAGAATAAAACAGAATATGACAGAATAGAATAGAACAGAATATTATATCATCAAACAGATTAGAATAGAACATAATAGAACAGAATAGAACAGAATAGTATAGAATAAAACAGAATAGAACAGAATAGAACAGAAAAGAACGGAATACCATATCATAGACTAGAAAATAATATTATATAATAGGAAGAATATTATTTAAGTGATAAGGACTGAGAAGCCAGTGTTTGGAGGATATATTAGCAGGGGTGTTGTGCCAATACAGTATACTGTATATCCTCTAAACACCGGCTTCAAGGGCATTATCACTTTTATACAACAGGACACCAACATATTAAAATAATGATTTACATATTTTCATTAAAGCCGTTATTTTGATTAACTTATTCATCATACTATTTCATCCTTCCACAAGACATGGTCCCGACACAAATCTAGGGTTGCTACCCAAGACGGCTGGTCGTTCGTTCTATCTATCTATGGACTCACGTTCATTCTAAATGTTCCATTGCCATACTGTCTGACAACGTTCTTATCACTTGCTTGCTAGCTAGCCAACTAAGGCTAACTTACAGTCACAATCAAAAAGTGCAGCCAGAATAACAGCAAAGTAGCAGCATTTGTATTTGTTTAAGCTGTTTTCTAGTGACATTTATTTGGATAGATCCATAACAATGAGCTAATGAGGTACGATTTTGCGTAGAAAATGTGCTCACTTGTCCGGACACTGTTGTTCAGAGGAGCTAGCCAACAACACAGCAAACACAATCACTGCAAACTGAAGCTGGAAAGACTAGCTGCACTTTATCTCGTTTCAGCCTTTTTTTTCAATTGATTTTTTTTGTATATACATAAAACTAACACCAGCTGATTCATGATTTCGACTTGCTGAGAAACGCTATCGCCTGTCTGTCTCTTCCTGACTCCTGACACGTTCATTACTATGGGACAGCTGGAGATCGAATTTGAATATTGAAACAATGTTGCAAATGCCAGATAGAGAGACAGAAAGGTTTATGGCAAGGTACAAATATCCGCTATAGAAAACTAAATATTAGTCTAAAAGAAATGAGAGATAATGTCTAGATGCTTTTTATAGTAGAGAGTTTATAAATTGCCTGGCTGGGCTGGTGAGACAGTGGATTGCACAGTCAGATGTAACAGAGTAAATAGGCATTTTAACGTCATAGATTTAGCCGGTGGTAACTCGTGGAATAGACACCGGCTGGAATAAAGTTTTAACCAATCAGCATGAAGGATTAGACACATCCGTTGTATAAAGCTCTATAGTAACATTCTATTCTAAACTCAGCAAAAAAATAAACGTCCTCTCACTGTCAACTGCGTTTATTTTCAGCAAACTTAACATGTGTAAATATTTGTATGAACATAAGAAGATTCAACAACTGAGCCATAAACTGAACAAGTTCCACAGACATGTGACTAACAGAAATTGAACAATGTGTCCCTGAACAAAGGGGGGGTCAAAATCAAAATGAACAGTCAATATCTGGTGTGGCCACCAGCTGCATTAATGCATAAAGTACTGCAGTGCATCTCCTCCTCATGGACTGCACCAGATTTGCCAGTTCTTGCTGTGAGATGTTACCCCACTCTTCCAACAAGACACCTGCAAGTTCCTGGAAATTTCTGGAGCGAATGGCCCTAGCCCTTACCCTCCGATCCAACAGGTTCCAGACGTGCTCAATGGGATTGTGATCCGGGCTCTTTGATGGCCACGGCAGAACACTGACATTCCAGTCTTGCAGGAAATCACACACAGAACGAGCAGTATGGCTGGTGGCATTGTCATGCTGGAGGGTCATGTCAGGATGAGCCTGCAGGAAGGGTACCACATGAGGGAGGAGGATGTCTTCCCTGTAATGCACAGTGTTGAGAGTGCCTGCAATGACAACAAGGTCAGCCCGATGATGCTGTGTGTGACACATCGACCCAGACCATGACGGACCCTCCACCTCCAAATCAATCCCGCTCCAGAGTACAGGCCTTGGTGTAACACTCATTCATTCAATAGTAAACGCGAATTCGACCATCACCCCTGGTGAGACAAAACCGCGACTCACATTTCACATTATTTATAACAAGACTTAGTTGAGGTTTAGGTATTATTGAATGATTTGTCCCAAATACAATGCTATTCGTTTTTGAAATATTTAGGACAAACTTATTCCTTGCCACCCATTCTGAAACGAACTGCAGCTCTTTGATAATGTGTCCTCATGGTCCACCCCCACAATGTGTCTTCATGGTCCACCCCCACAATGTGTCTTCATGGTCCACCCCCACAGTGTGTCTTCATGGTCCACCCCCACAATGTGTCTTCATGGTCCACCCCCACAGTGTGTCCTCATGGTCCACCCCCACAATGTGTCCTCATGGTCCACCCCCACAATGTGTCTTCATGGTCCACCACCACAGTGTGTCTTCATGGTCCACCCCCACAATGTGTCTTCATGGTCCACCCCCACAGTGTGTCCTCATGGTCCACCCCCACAATGTGTCCTCATGGTCCACTCCCATAGTGTGTCTTCATGGTCCACCCCCACAGTGTGTCTTCATGGTCCACCCCCACAATGTGTCTTCATGGTCCACCCCCACAATGTGTCTTCATGGTCCACCCCCACAGTGTGTCCTCATGGTCCACCCCCACAATGTGTCTTCATGGTCCACCCCCACAGTGTGTCTTCATGGTCCACCCCCACAATGTGTCTTCATGGTCCACCCCCACAATGTGTCTTCATGGTCCACCCCCACAGTGTGTCTTCATGGTCCACCCCCACAATGTGTCCTCATGGTCCACTCCCATAGTGTGTCTTCATGGTCCACCCCCACAGTGTGTCCTCATGGTCCACCCCCACAGTGTGTCCTCATGGTCCACCCCACAGTGTGTCCTCATGGTCCACCCCACAGTGTGTCTTCATGGTCCACCCCCACAGTGTGTCTTCATGGTCCACCCCCACAGTGTGTCTTCATGGTCCACCCCCACAATGTGTCTTCATGGTCCACCCCCACAATGTGTCTTCATGGTCCACCCCCACAGTGTGTCTTCATGGTCCACCCCCACAATGTGTCTTCATGGTCCACCCCCACAGTGTGTCCTCATGGTCCACCCCCACAATGTGTCTTCATGGTCCACCCCCACAGTGTGTCTTCATGGTCCACCCCCACAGTGTGTCCTCATGGTCCACTCCACAGTGTGTCTTCATGGTCCACCCCCACAGTGTGTCTTCATGGTCCACCCCCACAGTGTGTCCTCATGGTCCACTCCACAGTGTGTCTTCATGGTCCACCCCCACAGTGTGTCCTCATGGTCCACCCCCACAATGTGTCTTCATGGTCCACCCCCACAATGTGTCTTCATGGTCCACCCCCACAATGTGTCCTCATGGTCCACTCCCATAGTGTGTCCTCATGGTCCACCCCCACAGTGTGTCTTCATGGTCCACCCCCACAATGTGTCCTCATGGTCCACTCCCATAGTGTGTCTTCATGGTCCACCCCCACAATGTGTCTTCATGGTCCACCCCCACAATGTGTCCTCATGGTCCACTCCCATAGTGTGTCTTCATGGTCCACCCCCACAGTGTGTCCTCATGGTCCACTCCCATAGTGTGTCTTCATGGTCCACCCCCACAATGTGTCCTCATGGTCCACTCCCATAGTGTGTCTTCATGGTCCACCCCCACAGTGTGTCCTCATGGTCCACTCCCATAATGTGTCTTCATGGTCCACCCCCACAATGTGTCCTCATGGTCCACTCCCATAGTGTGTCTTCATGGTCCACCCCCACAATGTGTCCTCATGGTCCACCCCCACAGTGTGTCCTCATGGTCCACCCCCACAGTGTGTCCTCATGGTCCACCCCCACAGTGTGTCTTTATGGTCCACCCCCACAATGTGTCTTCATGGTCCACCCCCACAGTGTGTCCTCATGGTCCACCCACTCACAGTGTGTCCTCATGGTCCACTCCCATAGTGTGTCTTCATGGTCCACCCCCACAGTGTGTCCTCATGGTCCACCCCCACAGTGTGTATTCATGGTCCACCCCCACAGTGTGTATTCGTGGTCCACCCCCACAGTGTGTCCTCATGGTCCACCCCCACAGTGTGTATTCATGGTCCACCCCCCACAGTGTGTCCTCATGGTCCACCCCCACAGTGTGTCCTCATGGTCCACCCCCACAGTGTGTCTTTATGGTCCACCCCCACAATGTGTCTTCATGGTCCACCCCCACAGTGTGTCCTCATGGTCCACCCACTCACAGTGTGTCCTCATGGTCCACTCCCATAGCGTGTCTTCATGGTCCACCCCACAGTGTGTCTTCATTGACCACCCCCACAGTGTGTCCTCATGGTCCACCCCACAGTGTGTCCTCATGTTCCACCCCACAGTGTGTCCTCATGGTCCACCCCCACAGTGTGTCCTCATGGTCCACCCCCACAATGTGTCTTCATGGTCCACTCCCATAGTGTGTCTTCATGGTCCACCCCCACAATGTGTCCTCATGGTCCACCCCACAGTGTGTCCTCATGGTCCACCCCATAGTGTGTCCTCATGGTCCACCCCCACAATGTGTCCTCATGGTCCACCCCACAGTGTGTCCACATGGTCCACCCCCAGAATGTGTCCTCATGGTCCACCCCACAGTGTGTCCTCATGGTCCACCCCCACAATGTGTCTTCATGGTCCACTCCCATAGTGTGTCTTCATGGTCCACCCCCACAATGTGTCCTCATGGTCCACCCCACAGTGTGTCCTCATGGTCCACCCCACAGTGTGTCCTCATGGTCCACCCCCACAGTGTGTATTCATGGTCCACCCCCACAAGTGTGTCCTCATGGTCCACTCCCATAGTGTGTCTTCATGGTCCACCCCCACAGTGTTTCTTCATGGTCCACCCCCACGATGTGTCCTCATGGTCCACCCCACAGTGTGTCCACATGGTCCACCCCCACAATGTGTCCTCATGGTCCACCCCACAGTGTGTCCTCATGGTCCACCCCCACAGTGTGTCCTCATGGTCCACCCCCACAATGTGTCTTCATGGTCCACCCCACAGTGTGTCCTCATGGTCCACCCCCACAGTGTGTATTCATGGTCCACCCCCACAAGTGTGTCCTCATGGTCCACTCCCATAGTGTGTCTTCATGGTCCACCCCCATAGTGTGTCTTCATGGTCCACCCCCACAATGTGTCCTCATGGTCCACCCCACAGTGTGTCCTCATGGTCCACCCCACAGTGTGTCCTCATGGTCCACCCCCACAGTGTGTATTCATGGTCCACCCCCACAAGTGTGTCCTCATGGTCCACTCCCATAGTGTGTCTTCATGGTCCACCCCCACAGTGTGTCTTCATGGTCCATCCCCACAGTGTGTCTTCATGGTCCACCCCCACAATGTGTCTTCATGGTCCACCCCCACAGTGTGTCAGACTTGGTGATAGCAGATTGAACAAAGTCTGAGTTTGTTCAATCTGCTGTCACCAAGTCTGAGTTTGTTCAATCTGCTGTCACCAAGTCTGAGTTTGTTCAATCTGCTATCACCAAGTCTGAGTTTGTTCAATCTGCTATCACCAAGTCTGAGTTTGTTCAATCTGCTATCACCAAGTCTGAGTTTGTTCAATCTGCTATCACCAAGTCTGAGTTTGTTCAATCTGCTATCACCAAGTCTGCAAACTGGACTCTTCCTCGGGACATTAATAGATAGTTATCCAGGGTCCTGGTCTGGCCCATGTGACATGTGTGCATACTTCACAATGGCCTTATTTGATGCTCATTGCTTGTTCTGCAGGCATGTGCCTCATCGGTTGAGTGTGGTTAAGGTTAGGGTTAGGTTTAAAATCAGGTTTTATGACTTTGTGGCTGTGCTAGCTAGTGACCAATCTGCAGAGCTGCTTCCAGAACAAGATTTATGATGAAAAACACTAACCTGCGGACAGTATTGGCCATTTGAAAGTGATCACAATCGAAACTGGAGTGCAATGAATTTCCCTAATGCGGTGTGCTGTTCCTATTTGGATCCAGTGCTGTTCCCTGATATGGCAAGACTGATCAATGGTGTGTGGCTGGCTTCCTCTGCCTGGACCGTCCTTCTCTCTCTATTGCTCTGAAATTAAATGATTATCTCAAGGGTGCTCCCCCTGGCTACATATAGAAATAGAATTCGGCGTGGTTCATTTTAGCACAGCTGAAGGCGGTTCTGTGGCAGGCTCACAACAGCAGGGCTGGATCTTTGTCCCACTGGATCTCAGCTCGCCACCGTGTCTGTCTGATGCGGAGGGAGGGTGCAGGGGAACAACATGGGGAATGGTGGGCATGATAGAGCCAGGCATGATATTAACAGCAGCTCTCTGTCCTTCCTCCTCCCCTCTACTACTATAGATTAGTACTACACAGACCTGAGCTATCAGAGCTAATACCATGTCTTCTGTGACCCTCCTTTTATTCATGTGCTCTGTCTTATGCCAGTCTGCTGTGCAAGGTAATGATTAGGAAGCTCCGTAGCCAATAAGACTATGGCTGAACCCCCCCCCCCCCCCCTTCAGCCCTATCCTATACCCAGTGTGTACACCCTGGGGATTTTATAGACTTCGATATGTCACTCAGCCAGCCAATAACAGATCTTTCTGAGAGGCTCCATCTCTAAGGGTTTTCTGTCTGGGTAATGCCAGGGTGGGTTATCTTTTGTGAAACACACAATTTGATCTGTTTTTCTCCCTATAGGACTGCTGTTATCTGGTGTGATGCTTTCACAGCTCAGACCGAAATTAATTTAGAATTTACTCTAACTTTTTACAACGCAAACAAATGTTCCTTCAGCCAGTGTTTCCCAACTCCAGTCCTTCAGTACCCCCAACAGCCCAACCCCAGTCCTCCAGTTCCCCCAACGGCCCAACTCCAGTCCTCCAGTTCCCCCAACGGCCCAACTCCAGTCCTCCAGTTCCCCCAACGGCCCAACTCCAGTCCTCCAGTTCCCCCAACGGCCCAACTCCAGTCCTCCAGTTCCCCCAACGGCCCAACTCCAGTCCTCCAGTTCCCCCAATGGCCCAACTCCAGTCCTCCAGTTCGTCCAACGGCACCACTCCAGTCCTCCAGTTCGTCCAACGGCCCAACTCCAGTCCTCCAGTACCCCCAACAGCACACATTTTATTGTAGCCACGTAATCGGAGTTGGAAAATACTTCCCTAAGCACTGCCTTCAAGTATTCAGCTCAGTATTTCGGAGACAATTAAATATTATCCATCGTCTTGAAATACAATCTATAAATTGCATGGATTAAAGAAACAGAGCCTTTAAGGCAGGGTTCCCCAGCTGGCGGCCTGTGGGTTATTTGAATCTTTATTATTATATATATATTTTTATTGTTGGACATAAAAGACTGTAAAACACCACCAAATCAGCTCCAAGTTATTTACATTTTCGAAAATCTGTTACACAGTATTCCCAAACATAATAGAGAGACATACATGATTGTATACAAATGTAGACAAGGTTTGAAATTATTATGTTTTAGTCAAATATTATATCTGTTTTAATTTTTTAAATTTATTTCACCTTTATTTAACCAGGTAGACTAACTTATTTACAACTGTGACCTGGCCAAGATAAAGCACAGCAGTTCGACACATGCAACAACACAGACTTACACATGGAATAAACAAGCATACAGTCAATAATACAGTAGAAAAAATGTAAATCTATATACAGTGTGTGCAAATGAGGTAAGATAAGGGAGGTAAGGCAATAAATAGGCCATGGTTGCGAAGTAATTACAATATAGCAACTAGACACTGGAATTGTAAATGTGCAGAAAATTCATGTGCAAGTAGAGATACTGGGGTGCAAAGGAGCAAGATAAATAAATAAATACAGTATGGGGATGAGGTAGTTGGATGGGCTGTTTACAGATGAGCTATGTACAGGTGCAGTGATCTGTGAGCTGCTCTAACAGCTGGTGCTTAAAGGAGTGAGGGAGTGAGGGAGATATGAGGGAGATATGAGTCTCCAGCTTCAGTGATTTTTGCAGTTTGTTCCAGTCATTGGCAGCAGAGAACTAGAAGGAAAGGCGGCCAATTGAGGAATTGGCTTTGGGGGTGACCAGTGAGATATACCTGCTGGAGCGAGTGCTACGGGTGGATGCTGCTATGGTGACCAGTGAGCTGAGATAAGGTGGGGCTTTACCTAGCAGAGATTTGTAGATGACCTGGAGCCAGTGAGTTTGGCAACGAGTATGAAGCGATTGCCATTCAACGAGAGCATACAGGTCGCAGTGGTGGGTAATATATGGGGCTTTGGTGACAAAATGAATGGCACTGTGATAAACTGCATCCAATTTGTTGAGTAGAGTGTTGGAGGCTATTTGATAGATGACATTGCCGAAGTCGAGGATCGGTAGGATGGTCAGTTTTACGAGGGTATGTTTGGCAGCATGAGTGAAGGATGCTTTGTTGCGAAATAGGAAGCCGATTCTAGATTTAATTTTGGGTTGGAGATGCTTAATGTGAGTCTGGAAGGAGAGTTTACAGTCTAGCCAGACACCTGGGTATTTGTAGTGGTCCACATATTCTAAGTCAGAGCCGTCCAGAGTAGTGATGCTGGATGGGCGGGCAGGTGCGGGCAGGGATCGGTTGTAGATCATGCACTTAGTTTTACGTGCATTTAAGAGCAGTTGGAGGCCACGGAAGGAGAGTTGTATGGCATTGAAACTCGTCTGGAGGTTAATTAACAGAAGGGCCAGAAATGTACAGAATGGTGTTGTCTGCGTAGAGGTGGATCAGAGAATCACCAGCAGCGAGAGCGACATTTGACGTTTGGCTTCTTGTTGTTAATTTCCAGTCTCCAAATTAGTCATAATTATGTTCCGGGCCTCCTGACCAGCCGTTAAAGAAAAAAATCAGCCTGCGCCTGACTGTTGTTAATATTCCCTGCTCTAAGAAGTCCATTATTATGAGGCATTCTTTGATATTGATCTCAAGATAATAGATTATGTTGTGAAGGCCTACCTCCTAGGAATTTGAAATAAGGCATTCATGCCTTGCTGCCCCTCACTGAACATTGTTGTTATGATATATTTTGGGGGAGGATGTTGGTAGTCTGTCTTGTACAGTACTCTAAAGATACTGTACTGGGATTGCATGGTGTTACAGTAGGATTTGATTGCATGGTGTTACAGTAGCATTTGATTGCATGGTATTACAGTAGGATTTGATTGCATGGTGTTACAGTATGATGGGATTTCATGGTGTTAAAGTAGGATTTGTTTGCAATGGTATTACAATAGGATTTGTTTGCATGGAATTACAATAGGATTTGATTGCATGGTGATACAATAGGATTTGGTTGCATGGTGTTACAGTAAGACTCCAACCCTCTGATCAGAAGGTTTCAGTTCAGTATCTCGCATTTTCACCAAAAGGAAAGCTATCATCATCATCTGAAACAAGTACAGTATCAAGTTACCTGTGTACCTTTCACCTGTGAGTGATTCTGTCAACCAACATGGCTACTGCCAAGCTGCTACCATTACCAGTGCGCAGACCCTGTTAGCCTAGTACACAGTGTCTGTCCTAATGACCGACAATTATAGTTGAAGGGCTATCTTCATTGTTGCCTCCATTTCAGTCACCTCGTCAACTCATTTTCCACTCAGCTAGTCTGGTTAATTTCAGTCACCTCATCAACTCTTTGTCCACGCAGCCAGTCTGGTTCATTTCAGTTACCTTGTCAACTCATTGTCCACTCAGCCAGTCTGGCTCATTTCAGTCACCTTGTCAACTCATTGTCCACTCAGCTAGTCTGGCTCATTTCAGTCACCTCGTCAACTCATTGTCCACTCAGTCAGTCTGGTTCATTTCAGTCACCTCGTAAACTTATTGTCCACTCAGCCAGACTGGTTCATTTCAGTCACCTCGTCAACTTATTGTCCACTCAGCCAGACTGGTTCATTTCAGTCACCTCGTCAACTTATTGTCCACTCAGCCAGACTGGTTCATTTCAGTCACCTCGTCAACTTATTGTCCACTCAGCCAGACTGGTTCATTTCAGTCACCTCGTCAACTTATTGTCCACTCAGCCAGACTGGTTCATTTCAGTCACCTCGTCAACTTATTGTCCACTCAGTCAGTCTGGTTCATTTCAGTCACCTCGTCAACTTATTGTCCACTCAGCCAGACTGGTTCATTTCAGTCACCTCGTCAACTTATTGTCCACTCAGCCAGACTGGTTCATTTCAGTCACCTCGTCAACTTATTGTCCACTCAGCCAGACTGGTTCATTTCAGTCACCTCGTCAACTTATTGTCCACTCAGTCAGTCTGGTTCATTTCAGTCACCTCGTCAACTTATTGTCCACTCAGCCAGACTGGTTCATTTCAGTCACCTCGTCAACTTATTGTCCACTCAGTCAGTCTGGTTCATTTCAGTCACCTCGTCAACTTATTGTCCACTCAGCCAGTCTGGTTCCTTTATACAACTACCCCAGTTGTTGTATTTCATCACACTTGAATAGTTTGAGTCTCTCTGGACTGGCAATCAGTTTGGATGAATTGAACTATTGAGTGGGGCTGTAATGTTTTCAGAACATGCTGTTTTCAGAAGTAGTAAGTAAGCTACAACTCAAAATGAACTGCGCTCTAGTGGTATTGGGAAATAAACTCCTGCTGTTGAAGGTTAAACACATAGCCTAGTTAAGCCAGAGCTCGAGCATAAAATATATAATCTTCAAAGACTGGTCTGCCTTTTATGTATTCTCAGTTCCTTTTAGATTAGATGATCGCTTAAATAACACTCCAATTTGTTAGAGAATTTAGAAATCAGACACGACTAATTTTATTTATTTATTAGACAATTTAAAAAACAACGTACATAAGAGTGTTCCAGCCTTGAGAAGCTTGAAGAACAGGTTCACCCCATAGCCTTTTAGATGGAAGAGGTTTACTCAACAGCCATTTGACATTTATTTATTTTTAATTTATTTTGTTGAACCTTTATTTAACTAGGCAAGTCAGTTAAGAATGGGGGCTGGGATCAACATTTTTTAAAATAAAATATAAATATAAGTCAAAACACACATCACGACAACATGACAACATCATGGTAACAGCACAACATGGTAGCAGCACAAAACATGGTACAAACACCATTGGGCACAGACAACAGCACAAAGGGCAAGAAGGACAACAACACATCACGCAAAGCAGACACAACTGTCGGTAAGAGTGTCCATTATGGAGTCTTTGAATTAAGAAATTGAGATAAAACTGTCCAGTTTGAGTGTTTGTTGCAGCTCGTTCCAGTCGCTAGCTGCAGCAAACTTAAAAGACGAGCGACCCATGGATGTGCTTTGGGGTCCTTGTGACTGGCAGAACGGGTGTTGTATGTGGAGGATGAGGGCTGTAGTAGATATCTCAGATAGGGGGAGTGAGGCCTAAGAAGGTTTAATAAATAAGCATCAACCAGTGGGTCTTGCGACGGGTATACAGAGATGACCAGTTTACAGAGGAGTATAGAGTGCAGTGATGTGTCCTGTAAGGAACATTGGTGGCAAATCTGATGGTGGAATGATAAAGAACATCTAGCCGTTCGAGAGCACCCTTACCTGCTGATCTATAAATTATGTCTCTGTAATCTAGCATGGGTAGGATGGTCATCTGAATCAGGGTTAGTTTGGCAGCTGGGGTGAAAGAGCAGCGATTACAATAAAGTCTAGATTTAACTTTAGCCCGCAGCTTTGACATGTGCTGAAATGGACAGTGTACCGTCTAGCCATACTCCCAAGTACTTGTTTGAGGTGACTACCTCAAGCTCTAAACCCTCAGAGGTAGTAATCACACCTGTGGGGAGAGGGACATTCTTCTTACCAAACCACATGGCCTTTGTTTTGGAGGTGTATAGAAAAAGCTTGTTGGACACTAAGACAGTTTTGTTGTAGAGTATTTAACACATAATCCGGGGAGGGGGCAACTCAGTTTAAGACTGTATCATCTGCATCTAAATGGATAAGAGAGCTTCCTTCTGCTTGAGCTATGTTGTTGATGTAAATTGAGAAGAGCGTGGGGCCTAGGAACGAGCCTTGGTGTACTCCCTTGGTGACAGGCAGTGGCTCAGACTGCAGATGTTCTGACTTTATACACTGCACTCTTTGAGAGAGGTAGTTAGCAAACCAGGCTAAAAACTCCTCAGAGACACCAATACTCCGGCCCACAAGAATGGAATGGTCAACCGTATCAAAAGCTTTGGCCAAGTCATAAAAATAGCAGCACAACATTTCTTAGAAATCAAGGGCAATGGTGAAACCATTGAGGACCTTTAAGTTTGCAGTGACACATCCATAACCTGAGCAGGAAACCTGATTGTATACCAGAGAGAATACTATAGACATCAAGAAAGTTTTTCCAACACTTTTGATTAACACAGCAAAATAGAAATAGGCCTGTAACAGTTAGGATCAGCTTGATCTCCACCTTTAAATAAATAATGAACTGTGGCTGCAATGGGAACCTCCCCAGAAAGGAGAGGAAGGTTAAAAGGGTCAGAGATAGGCTTGGCGATGATAGGGGCATCAACCTTAAAGAAGAAAAGAGTCTAAACCATCTGACCAAGATGTTTTTTGGGGGTCAAGTTTCAAGAGCTCCTTTAGCACCTCGGAGTCAGTATCTGCCTGCAGGGAGAAACTTTGTAGCGATGCAGGGGAAAAAGAGGGAGAAGCATTGGGGATAGTCGCATTAGAAGGGATGGGAGATGAGGAAATGTTGGACGGCAAGGAGGCATGGCTGTGTCAAATAGGACTCCTGACTTAATGAAGTAGTGATTAACCATTTCCAGCCATGTAGCCAATGCTCCACGTGGTATAGTCTTTGGAAGAGTTGTAGTTTAACTTCTTTGTGATAGGGGACAGCATTTTCACTTTTGATAAATAGTGTGCCCAGAGTGAACTGCCTCCTACTCAGTCCCAGATGCTAAAATATGCATATTATTATTAGTATTGGATAGAAAACACCCTGAAGTTTCTAAAACTGTTTGAATTATGTCTGTGAGTATAACAGAACTCATATGGCAGGCAAAAACCTGAGAAAAAATCCAAACAGGAAGTGGAAAATCTGAGGTTTGTAGTTTTTGAACTCACCCCTATCGAATACACAGTGGGATATTGGTTATTTTGCACTTCCTAATGCTTCCACTAGATGTCAACCGTCTTTAGAATTTTGTTTCAGGCTGATCATTTGAAAGGGGGCTGGATGGGAGCTGTTTGACTAAGGGGTTTGCCTGCAGCCTTGTTCTCAGTCACGCGCTTTCACTTGAGAGGTAGCTCTCATTCCATTGCTTTTCTACAGACAATGGTATTCTCCGGTTGGAACGTTATTGAAGATTTATGATAAAAACATCCTAAAGATTGATTCTATTCTTAGTTTGAGAAGTTTCTTCTACCTTTTAATATAACTTTTTGAACGTTTCGTCCGAATGGACCAGATATGCGCTTTTGGATTTGTTTACCAATTGCCCTAACAAATGAAGCTATTGGACATACATGGACATAAATTATGGACATTATAGAACAAAACAAGCATTTATTGTGGAACTGCGATTCCTGGGAGTGCATTCTGATGAAGATCATCAAAGGTAAGTGAATATTTATAATGCTATTTATGAATAATGTTGACTACCAACATGGCGGATATTTCTCTGGCTGGTTTGGGCTCTGAGCACCGTTCTCAGATTATGCTTTTTCTTTAAAGTTTTTTTGAAATCTGACACAGCTGTTGCATTAAGGAGAAGTGTATCTAAAGTTCCATGAATAATAGTTGTATTTTCATCAACATTTATTATTTCTGTGAATTCATGTGGCTCTCTGCAATATCACAGCATGTTTTGGAACTACTGAGCATAATACCCCAATGTAAAATAAGATTTTTGGATACAAATATGAACTTTACTGAACAAAACATACATGTATTGTGTAACATGAAGTCCCATGAGTGTCATCTGATGAAGATCATCAAAGGTTAGTGATTAATTTTATCTCTATTTGTGCTTTTTGTGACTCCTCTCTTTGGCTGGAAAAATGACTGGGAGTTGTGAGTTGGTGGTGACCTAACATAATCGTCATAATCATAGTCATTCCCACATTCTGAAAAGTAGAAAGAATGTTTCATTTTCCCATTTTGGGGATTTAGTAGTTTGGCCAAGTGAAGTCCTCTGTTCCTCTCTCTCTGAATACTGTATGGTAGTTTCTACCCGGTATTTATGACCTGAGGTACTAAACATGGTTTAGGAGAGTGAGTGAGAGAGGGGGGAAGTCACGATTTACACCCAGAAAGGGCCACGTCATGACGGCCCCCCTCTGGTTGTTTAAATCTTGTGATTATCCTGCAAGTTGCAAACCAACATAAAAATAATGACCACGTGATGTCCTGGTTGTAGATCATCATTGTAGTGCCCCTCTGTTGGTTGACCTTGGTAGGCTCTCTGAAAGCAGAGCGGTCTAACACAGGGATGGGCAGTGGATGTCCGGTTGGTAATTGCTGTTGCAGTCCCCCTCTGGTGGTCGACCCGGGTAGGATTTCTGCAAATGGAACAGGTCACCACAAGGATGGGCAGCGGAGGTCTGGATTGGGATTGCCGTTCCGGACCAGTCATCTGGTCGTCCAGACTGGAAGACCTGAGCAGTAACTTAGGCAGATGTTAAATAATAAATAATTAATAAATAAATAATTAAATGTCTTCCCAAATGAGCGGCGTTGTGGCGCTAAGTGATGGTTGTATAGGGACATTGTTTATGGCTCTATCACTTCCTAAGTGTCAAAGGAACTGAACCTAAAATGAATGAAAGCATAAACTAAAGATAGGTATCACACCAAAATCATCTAATTTGACTGTATTCAATATACGTCCAAGGTCCTGGCAACATGTCCCTATCATGGCATTGTCTAATGTCACATCTAGGGCTTTCCTAATTTGCGTTATGCTGCTTAGGGCACTATCTTAAGTTGATAACTACATGATAAGTCTATAGCTGCAAGGCACCAGCTTCGGGCAGTCTACAGGGATGACCTATGGACCTCTGTGGAGAAACTGGTGAGTACTGTAGCTGTAGAGTCAATAAAAACCTAAGAGTACATTTTCTACTTTTACTAAGGCTGATATTTTGTTCGGACCCTTAGTGATCCGAGCATGAATCCTCATTAAATGTTTTGTTGTACGTGTGCGTTCATGCTTACATAAGCGCACATGCCAAGAGAGCGCACCAAGTATCCTGGTATGTTACAACTTGTTCAGAATGAGTCTCACGTCATTAGATAACTTCCAGGTCGATGTCTGGAGGTCAGTAAGAATTGATGTCGACCTCAAGACATGTTAATGTTGACCTTAAGAAGTGTAGTTTTACTACACGTCACTGTGTCTTACACCATTGTAGCGGTGATAGGTATGAAGGAGTCTATTTCATAGCTATGTTATCCACAGAGGAGATAACCTCACGACGGAAGTACTCTCTGACCCAGTTGTACGCGGTATGATCATGGTTCATGACTTCTAATAACTTTCCTCCTGAATGGAGGGTTCTCTTTATTAGTGTCATGTGTGTTGACCATCAGAAGAGTGTTCTGGAGATTCCCTTGACTACTAACTCCTCTGTCGCTATTGTCAATAGCAATTTGACTTATGAGGTCTCTAATCCTCTTACTGATTGTTGCTGGACTGACTGTGCTGGCATTGGTACCGGTACTCAAAGCATGAACGCACACGTACAACAAAACATTTAATGAGGATTCATGCTCGGATCACTAAGGGTCCGAACAAAATATCAAAGTGTTTCACCAGTGGGAGTCATTGGGTCAGTTGCGGGACCGACACCATTAGTGTCATTGTAAGGGGTGACAGTCCCCCACAAACCAGAAGATGAATCAAGATGTATCATTGGAAGTAGAGTACACTCTGCGCATCAATGTTTTTCTTGCTGAGACGGCCGCAGTGCTTGCGGAAGTGTCCAAAGGCCAAGAGAAGTTCATCTCAACTACAATTTTGCAAGACTTCAAGGAGGAGGGAAGATTCTCATTCACAGAGACTGCTGGCTCGAGATCATGAAAAGAATGGTCAAATCAGGTTTTCTGATGGAATGTGTCAAGATATCGTAAGATCTCCTTGGATGGGATTCTGAACCAAGAGGTTTCGAAATCTCTTTTTCCCAAGGGGTGCTTTCGACAGATACCCCTAGTGATTTACTGCATTGCAGCTAGCATTAGAGGTCGACAGTGTTGTCAGTGGAGACGGCACTGTGGCCTGTGACCATACATGGTTGGTTTTCCTATCCATCAGTGGGAGTAACTGATCCATTAAGTCTGCTCCGAGTAGCAGGGGTCCAGATTCTCTGTTTTTCTTTTTTTTCTTTTGTTTTCGGAATTTTACCCCCTTTTCTCCCCAATTTTGTGGTATCCAATTGTTAGTAGCTACTATCTTGTCTCATCGCTACAACTCCCGTACGGGCTCGGGAGAGACGAAGGTTGAAAGTCATGCGTCCTCCGATAGACAACCCAACCAAGCCACACTGCTTCTTAACACAGCGCGCATCCAACCCGGAAGCCAGCCGCACCAATGTGTCGGTGGAAACACCATGCACCTTGGTTAGCGTGCACTGCGCCCGGCCCGCCACAGGAGTCGCTGGTGCGCAATGAGACAAGGATAACCCGGATGACACTAGGCCAATTGTGCGTTGCCCCATGGACCTCCCGGTCGCAGCCAGTTACGACAGAGCCTGGGCGCGAACCCAGAGTCTCTGGTGGCAGGGGGGGGGGGGGGGGGGGTTCAGATTATCAATGTGAGAGGCGAGGTAGTCTGAGGGAAACCTCAAAGTGTAGTGTCGCATCGTTCCACTTTTAGTCAACGTTTAGTTGGCATCATCGGACAATGTTTGAGAGATGAGCGATACTGTCGCTCCCAAATCTAATAGCGCATGACAGTTAAGCTGAATGACTGTTTCCAGGTATGGCCGTTTAGATTTGCATTTAGTGGACATATTCCCCACAAAGTGGGGTGGTCGTTCGCAACGATGTGATGTGCCATTTCTGTTCAAGGTGAAGCAGATCGACTTTTCTGATTTTGAGTGGGCATTGTTTTAACAAAGCTTTTGACCTTTTCTTCGCAACCTTTGTATCTGTAACAGATCTCGTCCTCCTCTTCAGAGGAGGAGTAGTGAGAAGGATCGGAGAACCAATGCGCAGTGTGGTAAGTGTTTAAAACTTGTTGAAGATAGGGGGCAGTATTTTCACTTTGGATGAATTGTGTGCCCATAGTGAACTGCATCCTACTCTGTCCTAGATTGCTAATATATGCATATTATTATTACTATTGGATAGAAAAAAACTCTGAAGTTTCTAAAACTGTTTGAATTATGTCTGTGAGTATAACAGAACTCATAGGGCAGGCAATCTTCCAAACAATAAGTTAAATTCTGAAAGTTGGGACAACTTTGACGTCATCGCCCCCTCCTTTCCCAACAAGATATGGATCTGGTAGCACTTCCTACGCCTTCCACTAGATGTCCTCATTCAGTAGAAAGTGGAATGTAGCATTTGCTGTGAACTTTGACCGAATGGGAGGGGAAATAGTCAGTGTCCCGACAGAATGCCCTTTTCCTGTGGCGCATTTCTCTGTGGGTGCTACCGCCGTTCCATTTGGCTCCAGCTGAAAACGTATGATCCGGTTGGAACGTTATTGGATACATATCAAATCAAATCAAATCAAATGTTATTTGTCACATACACATGGTTAGCAGATGTTAATGCGAGTGTAGCGAAATGCTTGTGCTTCTAGTTCCGACAATGCAGTAATAACCAACGAGTAATCTAACTAACAATTCCAAAACTACTACCTTATACACACACAAGTGTAAAGGGATAAAGAATATGTACATAAAGATATGTGAATTAGTGATGGTACAGAACGGCATAGGCAAGATGCAGTAGATGGTATCGAGTACAGTATATACATATGAGATGAGTATGTAAACAAAGTGGCACAGTTTAAAGTGGCTAGTGATACATGTATTACATAAAGATGCAGTAGATGATATAGAGTACAGTATATATGTAGACATATGAGATGAATAATGTAGGGTATGTAAACATTATATTAAGTAGCATTGTTTAAAGTGGCTAGTGATATATTTTACATCAATTCCCATTATTAAAGTGGCTGGAGTTGAGTCAGTGTGTTGGCAGCAGCCACTCAATGTTAGTGGTGGCTGTTTAACAGTCTGATGGCCTTGAGATAGAAGCTGTTTTTCAGTCTCTCGGTCCCAGCTTTGATGCACCTGTACTGACCTCGCCTTCTGGATGATAGCGGGTGAACAGGCAGTGGCTCGGGTTGTTGTCCTTGATGATCTTTATGGCCTTCCTGTGACATCGGGTGGTGTAGGTGTCCTGGAGGGCAGGTAGTTTGCCCCCGGTGATGCGTTGTGCGGACCTCACTACCCTCTGGAGAGCCTTACGGTTGAGGGCGGAGCAGTTGCCGTACCAGGCGGAGATACAGCCCGACAGGATGCTCTCGATTGTGCATCTGTAGAAGTTTGTGAGTGCTTTTGGTGACAAGCCAAATTACAGGGTGGGGTCGAGACCCAGGGTCTTGAGCTTGATGACGAGTTTGGAGGGTAATATGGTGTTAAATGCTGAGCTGTAGTCGATGAACAGCATTCTCACATAGGTATTCCTCTTGTCCAGATGGGTTAGGGCAGTGTGCAGTGTGGTTGAGTTTGCATCGTCTGTGGACCTATTTGGGCGGTAAGCAAATTGGAGTGGGTCTAGGGTGTCAGGTAGGGTGGAGGTGATATGGTCCTTGACTAGTCTCTCAAAGCACTTCATGATGACGGAAGTGAGTGCTACGCCCCGTAGTCGTTTAGCTCAGTTACCTTAGCTTTCTTGGGAACAGGAACAATGGTGGCCCTCTTGAAGCTTGTGGGAACAGCAGACTGGGATAGGCCTGCAGCCTTGCGAGGGTTAACATGTTTAAATGTTTTACTCACCTCGGCTGCAGTGAAGGAGAGTCCGCATGTTTTGGTTGCGGGCAGTGTCAGTGGCACTGTATTGTCCTCAAAGCGAGCAAAAAAGTTATTTAGTCTGCCTGGGAGCAAGGCATCCTGGTCCGTGACTGGGCTAGTTTTCTTTTTGTAATCTGTGATTGACTGTAGACCCTGCCACATACCTCTTGTGTCTGAGCCGTTGAATTGCGATTCTACTTTGTCTCTATATTGACGCTTAGCTTGTTTGATTGCCTTGCGGAGGGAATAGCTACACTGTTTGTATTCGGTCATGTTTCAGGTCACCTTGCCCTGATTAAAAGCAGTGGTTCGCACTTTCATTTTCACGCGAATGCTGCCATCAATCCACGGTTTCTGGTTTGGGAATGTTTTAATCGTTGATTCTCTACTTAGTTTGACCAGTTTATTCGACCTGGAATATATCTTTTGGAAGTTTTTGTGCAAGTTATCCTGGACCAGCAGTCAGTTTTTGGGCATTTGAGCTGAAAGTGCTAGCAAATGTAGCTACTTGGACACTAGTATTGGACATTATGGAACAAAACAACAATTTATTGTGGAACTAGGACTCCTTGCACTACATTCTGATGAAAGATCATCAAAGGTAAGGGAATATTTATGTTGTAATTTCGTATTTCTGTTGACTCCAACATGGCGGAGAAATACTTTTACGTCTGAGCACCATCTCAGATTATTGCAATGTTAGGCTTTTTCCGTAACGTTTAAAAAAAATCTGACATAGCGGTTGCATTAAGAACCAGTGTATCTTTAATTATATTTAGAACATGTATCTTTAGTCAAAGTTTATGATGAGTATTTCTGTTATCTGGCGTAGCTTTCTATAATTCCTCCGGATATTTTGGAGGAATTTCTGAACATGGCATCAATGTAAAATGAGATTTGTGGATATAAATATGCATATTATCGAACAAAACATAAACGTTCTGTGTAACATGTGATATGAATGTCATCTGATGAAGATTTTCAAAAGGTTAGTGATTCATTTTATCTCTAATCCTGCTTTTGTTATTTTATCTTTGGATGGAAAAAATGGCTGCGTTTTTCCTTTGATTTGGTGGTGGTCTAACATAAATATATGTTGTGTTTTCGCTGTAAAACATTTTAAAAATCGGACATGATGGGTAGATGAACAAGATGTTTATCTTTCATTTGAGGTATTGGACTTGTTAATGTGTGAAAGTTACATATTTCCAAATAATATTTTTGAATTCCCTGCGCCACCTTTTCAGCTGAATGGGGGGGGTGGAGTTCCCTGAGGGGAACTCCTTGCCATAACAGGTTTTAATAAAAATCACAACAGAACACTGGAACAAAACAATAAATGTGAATAAACAAAACAGTCCCGTGTAGCAACAAGCACTGACATATATAAGTACTCCTCCCCTCATTACACTGATGGTAACATGTCTAACTACTCCTCCCCTCTCAACTTATCACACTGATGGTAACATGTCTAACTACTTCTCCCCTCATCACACTGATGGTACCATGTCTAACTGTTCCTCCCATCATCACACTGATGGTAACATATCTAACTACTCCTCCCCTCTCAACTTATCACACTGATGGTAACATGCCTAACTGTTCCTCCCATCATCACACTGATGCTATCATATCTAACTACTCCTCCCCTCATCACACTGATGGTAACATGTCTAACCACTCCTCCCCTCTCAACTTATCACACTGATGGTAAAATGTCTAACTACACCTCCCCTCATCACACTGATGGTAACATGTCTAACTGCTCCTCCTCTCATCACACTGATGGTAACATGTCTAACTGTTCCTCCCATCATCAAACTGATGGTAACATATCAAACTACTCCTCCCCTCATCACACTGATGGTAACATGTCTAGATGCTCCTCCCCTCATCACACTGATGGTAACATGTCTAACCACTCCTCCCCTCATCACACTGACGGTAACAAATCTAACTACTCCTCCCCTCATCACACTGATGGTAACATGTCTAGATGCTCCTCCCCTCATCACACTGATGGTAACATGTCTAACCACTCCTCCCCTCATCACACTGATGGTAACATGTCTAACTACTCCTCCCGTCTCAACTTATCACACTGATGGTAACATGTCTAACTACTCCTCCCCTCATCACACTGATGGTAACATGTCTAACTACTCCTGCTCTCATCACACTGATGGTAACATGTCTAACTACTCCTCCCCTCTCAACTTATCACACTGATGGTAACATGTCTAACTACTTCTCCCCTCATCACACTGATGGTACCATGTCTAACTACTCCTCCTCTCATCACACTGATGGTAACATGTCTAACTGTTCCTCCCATCATTATACTGATGGTAACATATCTAACTACTCCTCCCCTCTCAACTTATCACACTGATGGTAACATGCCTAACTACTTCTCCCCTCATCACACTGATGGTACCATGTCTAACTACTCCTCCTCTCATCACACTGATGGTAACATGTCTAACTGTTCCTCCCATCATCACACTGATGGTAACATATCTAACTACTCTTCCCCTCATCACACTGCTGGTAACATGTCTAACTACTCCTCCCTTCTCAACTTATCACACTGATGGTAACATGTCTAACTACTTCTCCCATCATCACAGTGATGTTACCATGCCTAACTACTCCTCCTCTCATCACACTGATTGTAACATATCGAACTACTCCTCCCCTCATCACACTGATGGTAACATGTCTAACTACACCTCCCCTCATCACACTGATGGTAACATGTCTAACTACTCCTCCCCTCGTCACACTGATGGTAACATGTCTAACTACTCCTCCCCTCTCAACTTTTCACACTGATGGTAACATGTCTAACTACTCTTCCCTTCATCACACTGATGGAAACATGTCTAACTGCTCCTCCCCTCTCAACTAATCACACTGATGGTAACATGTCTAACTACTCTTCCCTTCATCACACTGATGGTAACATGTCTAACTGCTCTTCCCCTCTCAACTTATCACACTGATGGTAACATGTCTAACTGCTCCTGATGGTAACATGTCTAACTTCTCCTCCCCTCTAAACTTATCACACTGATGGCAACATGTCTAACTATTCCTCCCATCATCACACTGATGGTAACATATCTAAGTACTCCTCCCCTCATTACACTGATGGTAACATGTCTAACTACTCCCCCCCTCTCAACTTTTCACACTGATGGTAACATGTCTAACTACTCTTCCCTTCATCACACTGATGGTAACATGTCTAACTGCTCCTCCCCTCTCAACTAATCACACTGATGGTAACATGAATAACTACTCCTCCCCTCATCACACTGATGGTAACATGTCTAGATGCTCCTCCCCTCATCACACTGATGGTAACATGTCTAACCACTCCTCCCCTCATCACACTGAGGGTAACACATCTAACTACAACTCCCCTCATCACACTGATGGTAACATGAATAACTACTCCTCCCCTCATCACACTGATGGTAACATGTCTAGATGCTCCTCCCCTCATCACACTGATGGTAACATGTCTAACCACTCCTCCCCTCATCACACTGATGGTAACATGTCTAACTTCTCCTCCCCTCTCAACTTATCACACTGATGGTAACATGTCTAGCTGATCCTGATGGTAACATGTCTAACTACTCTTCCCTTCATCACACTGATGGTAACATGTCTAACTTCTCCTCCCCTCTCAACTAATCACACTGATGGTAACATGTCTAACTGCTCCTCCTCTCATCACACTGATGGTAACATGTCTAACTGTTCCTCCCATCATCGCACTGATGGTAACATATCAAACTTCTCCTGCCCTCATCACACTGATGGTAACATGAATAACTTCTCCTCCCCTCATCACACTGATGGTAACATGTCTATCCACTCCTCCCCTCATCGCACTGATGGTAACATATCTAACTACTCCTCCCCTCACCACACTGATGGTACATGTCTAACTTCTCCTCCCCTCTCAACTTATCACACTGATGGTAACATGTCTAACTACTCCTCCCCTCATCACACTGATGGTAACATGTCTAACTACTCCTCCCCTCTCAACTTATCACACTGATGGTAACATGCCTAACTGTTCCTCCCATCATCACACTGATGCTATCATATCTAACTACTCCTCCCCTCATCACACTGATGGTAACATGTCTAACCACTCCTCCCCTCTCAACTTATCACACTGATGGTAAAATGTCTAACTACACCTCCCCTCATCACACTGATGGTAACATGTCTAACTGCTCCTCCTCTCATCACACTGATGGTAACATGTCTAACTGTTCCTCCCATCATCAAACTGATGGTAACATATCAAACTACTCCTCCCCTCATCACACTGATGGTAACATGTCTAGATGCTCCTCCCCTCATCACACTGATGGTAACATGTCTAACCACTCCTCCCCTCATCACACTGACGGTAACAAATCTAACTACTCCTCCCCTCATCACACTGATGGTAACATGTCTAGATGCTCCTCCCCTCATCACACTGATGGTAACATGTCTAACCACTCCTCCCCTCATCACACTGATGGTAACATGTCTAACTACTCCTCCCGTCTCAACTTATCACACTGATGGTAACATGTCTAACTACTCCTCCCCTCATCACACTGATGGTAACATGTCTAACTACTCCTGCTCTCATCACACTGATGGTAACATGTCTAACTACTCCTCCCCTCTCAACTTATCACACTGATGGTAACATGTCTAACTACTTCTCCCCTCATCACACTGATGGTACCATGTCTAACTACTCCTCCTCTCATCACACTGATGGTAACATGTCTAACTGTTCCTCCCATCATTATACTGATGGTAACATATCTAACTACTCCTCCCCTCTCAACTTATCACACTGATGGTAACATGCCTAACTACTTCTCCCCTCATCACACTGATGGTACCATGTCTAACTACTCCTCCTCTCATCACACTGATGGTAACATGTCTAACTGTTCCTCCCATCATCACACTGATGGTAACATATCTAACTACTCTTCCCCTCATCACACTGCTGGTAACATGTCTAACTACTCCTCCCTTCTCAACTTATCACACTGATGGTAACATGTCTAACTACTTCTCCCATCATCACAGTGATGTTACCATGCCTAACTACTCCTCCTCTCATCACACTGATTGTAACATATCGAACTACTCCTCCCCTCTCAACTTATCACACTGATGGTAACATGTCTAACTACTTCTCCCCTCATCACACTGATGGTACCATGTCTAACTGTTCCTCCCATCATCACACTGATGGTAACATATCTAACTACTCCTCCCCTCTCAACTTATCACACTGATGGTAACATGCCTAACTGTTCCTCCCATCATCACACTGATGCTATCATATCTAACTACTCCTCCCCTCATCACACTGATGGTAACATGTCTAACCACTCCTCCCCTCTCAACTTATCACACTGATGGTAAAATGTCTAACTACACCTCCCCTCATCACACTGATGGTAACATGTCTAACTGCTCCTCCTCTCATCACACTGATGGTAACATGTCTAACTGTTCCTCCCATCATCAAACTGATGGTAACATATCAAACTACTCCTCCCCTCATCACACTGATGGTAACATGTCTAGATGCTCCTCCCCTCATCACACTGATGGTAACATGTCTAACCACTCCTCCCCTCATCACACTGACGGTAACAAATCTAACTACTCCTCCCCTCATCACACTGATGGTAACATGTCTAGATGCTCCTCCCCTCATCACACTGATGGTAACATGTCTAACCACTCCTCCCCTCATCACACTGATGGTAACATGTCTAACTACTCCTGCTCTCATCACACTGATGGTAACATGTCTAACTACTCCTCCCCTCTCAACTTATCACACTGATGGTAACATGTCTAACTACTTCTCCCCTCATCACACTGATGGTACCATGTCTAACTACTCCTCCTCTCATCACACTGATGGTAACATGTCTAACTGTTCCTCCCATCATTATACTGATGGTAACATATCTAACTACTCCTCCCCTCTCAACTTATCACACTGATGGTAACATGCCTAACTACTTCTCCCCTCATCACACTGATGGTACCATGTCTAACTACTCCTCCTCTCATCACACTGATGGTAACATGTCTAACTGTTCCTCCCATCATCACACTGATGGTAACATATCTAACTACTCTTCCCCTCATCACACTGCTGGTAACATGTCTAACTACTCCTCCCTTCTCAACTTATCACACTGATGGTAACATGTCTAACTACTTCTCCCATCATCACAGTGATGTTACCATGCCTAACTACTCCTCCTCTCATCACACTGATTGTAACATATCGAACTACTCCCCTCTCAACTTATCACACTGATGGTAACATGTCTAACTACTTCTCCCCTCATCACAGTGATGTTACCATGCCTAACTACTCCTCCTCTCATCACACTGATTGTAACATATCGAACTACTCCTCCCCTCATCACACTGATGGTAACATGTCTAACTACACCTCCCCTCATCACACTGATGGTAACATGTCTAACTACTCCTCCCCTCGTCACACTGATGGTAACATGTCTAACTACTCCTCCCCTCTCAACTTTTCACACTGATGGTAACATGTCTAACTACTCTTCCCTTCATCACACTGATGGAAACATGTCTAACTGCTCCTCCCCTCTCAACTAATCACACTGATGGTAACATGTCTAACTACTCTTCCCTTCATCACACTGATGGTAACATGTCTAACTGCTCTTCCCCTCTCAACTTATCACACTGATGGTAACATGTCTAACTGCTCCTGATGGTAACATGTCTAACTTCTCCTCCCCTCTAAACTTATCACACTGATGGCAACATGTCTAACTATTCCTCCCATCATCACACTGATGGTAACATATCTAAGTACTCCTCCCCTCATTACACTGATGGTAACATGTCTAACTACTCCCCCCCTCTCAACTTTTCACACTGATGGTAACATGTCTAACTACTCTTCCCTTCATCACACTGATGGTAACATGTCTAACTGCTCCTCCCCTCTCAACTAATCACACTGATGGTAACATGAATAACTACTCCTCCCCTCATCACACTGATGGTAACATGTCTAGATGCTCCTCCCCTCATCACACTGATGGTAACATGTCTAACCACTCCTCCCCTCATCACACTGATGGTAACACATCTAACTACTCCTCCCCTCATCACACTGATGGTAACATGAATAACTACTCCTCCCCTCATCACACTGATGGTAACATGTCTAGATGCTCCTCCCCTCATCACACTGATGGTAACATGTCTAACCACTCCTCCCCTCATCACACTGATGGTAACATGTCTAACTTCTCCTCCCCTCTCAACTTATCACACTGATGGTAACATGTCTAGCTGATCCTGATGGTAACATGTCTAACTACTCTTCCCTTCATCACACTGATGGTAACATGTCTAACTTCTCCTCCCCTCTCAACTAATCACACTGATGGTAACATGTCTAACTGCTCCTCCTCTCATCACACTGATGGTAACATGTCTAACTGTTCCTCCCATCATCGCACTGATGGTAACATATCAAACTTCTCCTGCCCTCATCACACTGATGGTAACATGAATAACTTCTCCTCCCCTCATCACACTGATGGTAACATGTCTATCCACTCCTCCCCTCATCGCACTGATGGTAACATATCTAACTACTCCTCCCCTCACCACACTGATGGTACATGTCTAACTTCTCCTCCCCTCTCAACTTATCACACTGATGGTAACATGTCTAACTACTCCTCCCCTCATCACACTGATGGTAACATGTCTAACTACTCCTCCCCTCTCAACTTATCACACTGATGGTAACATGTCTAACTACTCCTCCCCTCATCACACTGATGGTAACATGTCTAACTGCTCCTCCTCTCATCACACTGATGGTAACATGTCTAACTGTTCCTCCCATCATCGCACTGATGGTAACATATCGAACTACTCCTCCCCTCATCACACTGATGGTAACATGTCTAGATGCTCCTCCCCTCATCACACTGATGGTAACATGTCTAACCACTCCTCCCCTCATCACACTGTTGGTAACACATCTAACTACTCCTCCCCCCACCACACTGATGGTAACATGTCTAACTTCTCCCCTCTCAACTTATCACACTGATGGTAACATGTCTAACTGCTCCTGATGGTAACATGTCTAACTACTCTTCCCTTCATCACACTGATGGTAACATGTCTAACTTCTCCTCCCCTCTCAACTAATCACACTGACTGTAACATGTCTAACTGCTCCTCCTCTCATCACACTGATGGTAACATGTCTAACTGTTCCTCCCATCATCGCACTGATGGTAACATATCAAACTACTCCTGCCCTTATCACACTGATGGTAACATGAATAACTACTCCTCCCCTCATCACACTGATGGTAACATGTCTAGATGCTCCTCCCCTCATCACACTGATGGTAACATGTCTATCCACTCCTCCCCTCATCGCACTGATGGTAGCATATCTAACTACTCCTCCCCTCACCACACTGATGGTACATGTCTAACTTCTCCTCCCCTCTTAAATTATCACACTGATGGCAACATGTCTAACTGTACCTCCCATCATCACACTGATGGTAACATATCTATGTACTCCTCCCCTCATGACACTGATGTTAACATGTCTAACTACTCCTCCCCTCTCAACTTATCACACTGATGGTAACATGTCTAACTACTCCTCCTCTCATCACACTGATGGTAACATGTCTAACTGTTCCTCCCATCATCACACTGATGGTAACATATCTAACTACTCCTCCCCTCATCACACTGATGGTAGCATGTCTAACTTCTCCTCCCCTCTTAACTTATCACACTGATGGCAACATGTCTAACTGTTCCTCCCATCATCACACTGATGGTAACATATCTATGTACTCCTCCCCTCATGACACTGATGTTAACATGTCTAACTACTCCTCCCCTCTCAACTTATCACACTGATGGTAACATGTCTAACTGTTTCTCTTCTCATCACACTGATGGTAACATATCTAACTGTTCCTCCCATCATCACACTGATGGTATCATATCTAACTACTCCTCCCCTCATCACACTGATGGTAACATGTCTAACTACTCCTCCCCTCTCAACTTATCACACTGATGGTAACATGTCTAACTACTTCTCCCCTGATCACACTGATGTTACCATGCCTAACTACTCCTCCTCTCATCACACTGATTGTAACATATCTAACTACTCCTCCCCTCACCACACTGATGGTACATGTCTAACTTCTCCTCCCCTCTTAACTTATCACACTGATGGCAACATGTCTAACTGTACCTCCCATCATCACACTGATGGTAACATATCTATGTACTCCTCCCCTCATGACACTGATGTTAACATGTCTAACTACTCCTCCCCTCTCAACTTATCACACTGATGGTAACATGTCTAACTACTCCTCCTCTCATCACACTGATGGTAACATGTCTAACTGTTCCTCCCATCATCACACTGATGGTAACATATCTAACTACTCCTCCCCTCATCACACTGATGGTAGCATGTCTAACTTCTCCTCCCCTCTTAACTTATCACACTGATGGAAACATGTCTAACTGTTCCTCCCATCATCACACTGATGGTAACATATCTATGTACTCCTCCCCTCATGACACTGATGTTAACATGTCTAACTACTCCTCCCCTCTTAACTTATCACACTGATGGTAACATATCTAACTGTTCCTCCCATCATCACACTGATGGTATCATATCTAACTACTCCTCCCCTCATCACACTGATGGTAACATGTCTAACTACTCCTCCCCTCTCAACTTATCACACTGATGGTAACATGTCTAACTACTTCTCCCCTGATCACACTGATGTTACCATGCCTAACTACTCCTCCCCTCATCACACTGATGGTAACATGTCTAACTGCTCCTCCTCTCATCACACTGATGGTAACATATCTAACTGTTCCTCCCATCATCACACTGATGGTATCATATCTAACTACTCCTCCCCTCATCACACTGATGTTAACATGTCTAACTACTCTTACCCTCTCAACTTATCACACTGATGGTAACATGTCTAACTGTTCCTCCCCTCATCAAACTGATGGTAAAATGTCTAACTACTCCTCCCCTCATCACACTGATGGTAACATGTCTAACTGTTCCTCCCATCATCGCACTGATGGTAACATATCGAACTACTCCTCCCCTCATCACACTGATGGTAACATGAATAACTACTCCTCCCCTCATCACACTGATGGTAACATGTCTAGGTGCTCCTCCCCTCATCACACTGATGGTAACATGTCTAACCACTCCTCCCCTCATCGCACTGATGGTAACATATCTAACTACTCCTCCCCTCACCACACTGATGGTACATGTCTAACTTCTCCTCCCCTCTTAACTTATCACACTGATGGCAACATGTCTAACTGTTCCTCCCATCATCACACTGATGGTAACATATCTATGTACTCCTCCTCTCATGACATTGAATTTAACATGTCTAACTACTCCTCCCCTCTCAACTTATCACACTGATGGTAACATGCCTAACTGTTCCTCCCATCATCACACTGATGCTATCATATCTAACTACTCCTCCCCTCATCACACTGATGGTAACATGTCTAACCACTCCTCCCCTCTCAACTTATCACACTGATGGTAAAATGTCTAACTACACCTCCCCTCATCACACTGATGGTAACATGTCTAACTGCTCCTCCTCTCATCACACTGATGGTAACATGTCTAACTGTTCCTCCCATCATCAAACTGATGGTAACATATCAAACTACTCCTCCCCTCATCACACTGATGGTAACATGTCTAGATGCTCCTCCCCTCATCACACTGATGGTAACATGTCTAACCACTCCTCCCCTCATCACACTGACGGTAACAAATCTAACTACTCCTCCCCTCATCACACTGATGGTAACATGTCTAGATGCTCCTCCCCTCATCACACTGATGGTAACATGTCTAACCACTCCTCCCCTCATCACACTGATGGTAACATGTCTAACTACTCCTCCCGTCTCAACTTATCACACTGATGGTAACATGTCTAACTACTCCTCCCCTCATCACACTGATGGTAACATGTCTAACTACTCCTGCTCTCATCACACTGATGGTAACATGTCTAACTACTCCTCCCCTCTCAACTTATCACACTGATGGTAACATGTCTAACTACTTCTCCCCTCATCACACTGATGGTACCATGTCTAACTACTCCTCCTCTCATCACACTGATGGTAACATGTCTAACTGTTCCTCCCATCATTATACTGATGGTAACATATCTAACTACTCCTCCCCTCTCAACTTATCACACTGATGGTAACATGCCTAACTACTTCTCCCCTCATCACACTGATGGTACCATGTCTAACTACTCCTCCTCTCATCACACTGATGGTAACATGTCTAACTGTTCCTCCCATCATCACACTGATGGTAACATATCTAACTACTCTTCCCCTCATCACACTGCTGGTAACATGTCTAACTACTCCTCCCTTCTCAACTTATCACACTGATGGTAACATGTCTAACTACTTCTCCCATCATCACAGTGATGTTACCATGCCTAACTACTCCTCCTCTCATCACACTGATTGTAACATATCGAACTACTCCTCCCCTCATCACACTGATGGTAACATGTCTAACTACACCTCCCCTCATCACACTGATGGTAACATGTCTAACTACTCCTCCCCTCGTCACACTGATGGTAACATGTCTAACTACTCCTCCCCTCTCAACTTTTCACACTGATGGTAACATGTCTAACTACTCTTCCCTTCATCACACTGATGGAAACATGTCTAACTGCTCCTCCCCTCTCAACTAATCACACTGATGGTAACATGTCTAACTACTCTTCCCTTCATCACACTGATGGTAACATGTCTAACTGCTCTTCCCCTCTCAACTTATCACACTGATGGTAACATGTCTAACTGCTCCTGATGGTAACATGTCTAACTTCTCCTCCCCTCTAAACTTATCACACTGATGGCAACATGTCTAACTATTCCTCCCATCATCACACTGATGGTAACATATCTAAGTACTCCTCCCCTCATTACACTGATGGTAACATGTCTAACTACTCCCCCCCTCTCAACTTTTCACACTGATGGTAACATGTCTAACTACTCTTCCCTTCATCACACTGATGGTAACATGTCTAACTGCTCCTCCCCTCTCAACTAATCACACTGATGGTAACATGAATAACTACTCCTCCCCTCATCACACTGATGGTAACATGTCTAGATGCTCCTCCCCTCATCACACTGATGGTAACATGTCTAACCACTCCTCCCCTCATCACACTGAGGGTAACACATCTAACTACAACTCCCCTCATCACACTGATGGTAACATGAATAACTACTCCTCCCCTCATCACACTGATGGTAACATGTCTAGATGCTCCTCCCCTCATCACACTGATGGTAACATGTCTAACCACTCCTCCCCTCATCACACTGATGGTAACATGTCTAACTTCTCCTCCCCTCTCAACTTATCACACTGATGGTAACATGTCTAGCTGATCCTGATGGTAACATGTCTAACTACTCTTCCCTTCATCACACTGATGGTAACATGTCTAACTTCTCCTCCCCTCTCAACTAATCACACTGATGGTAACATGTCTAACTGCTCCTCCTCTCATCACACTGATGGTAACATGTCTAACTGTTCCTCCCATCATCGCACTGATGGTAACATATCAAACTTCTCCTGCCCTCATCACACTGATGGTAACATGAATAACTTCTCCTCCCCTCATCACACTGATGGTAACATGTCTATCCACTCCTCCCCTCATCGCACTGATGGTAACATATCTAACTACTCCTCCCCTCACCACACTGATGGTACATGTCTAACTTCTCCTCCCCTCTCAACTTATCACACTGATGGTAACATGTCTAACTACTCCTCCCCTCATCACACTGATGGTAACATGTCTAACTACTCCTCCCCTCTCAACTTATCACACTGATGGTAACATGTCTAACTACTCCTCCCCTCATCACACTGATGGTAACATGTCTAACTGCTCCTCCTCTCATCACACTGATGGTAACATGTCTAACTGTTCCTCCCATCATCGCACTGATGGTAACATATCGAACTACTCCTCCCCTCATCACACTGATGGTAACATGTCTAGATGCTCCTCCCCTCATCACACTGTTGGTAACACATCTAACTACTCCTCCCCCCACCACACTGATGGTAACATGTCTAACTTCTCCCCTCTCAACTTATCACACTGATGGTAACATGTCTAACTGCTCCTGATGGTAACATGTCTAACTACTCTTCCCTTCATCACACTGATGGTAACATGTCTAACTTCTCCTCCCCTCTCAACTAATCACACTGACTGTAACATGTCTAACTGCTCCTCCTCTCATCACACTGATGGTAACATGTCTAACTGTTCCTCCCATCATCGCACTGATGGTAACATATCAAACTACTCCTGCCCTTATCACACTGATGGTAACATGAATAACTACTCCTCCCCTCATCACACTGATGGTAACATGTCTAGATGCTCCTCCCCTCATCACACTGATGGTAACATGTCTATCCACTCCTCCCCTCATCGCACTGATGGTAGCATATCTAACTACTCCTCCCCTCACCACACTGATGGTACATGTCTAACTTCTCCTCCCCTCTTAACTTATCACACTGATGGCAACATGTCTAACTGTACCTCCCATCATCACACTGATGGTAACATATCTATGTACTCCTCCCCTCATGACACTGATGTTAACATGTCTAACTACTCCTCCCCTCTCAACTTATCACACTGATGGTAACATGTCTAACTACTCCTCCTCTCATCACACTGATGGTAACATGTCTAACTGTTCCTCCCATCATCACACTGATGGTAACATATCTAACTACTCCTCCCCTCATCACACTGATGGTAGCATGTCTAACTTCTCCTCCCCTCTTAACTTATCACACTGATGGCAACATGTCTAACTGTTCCTCCCATCATCACACTGATGGTAACATATCTATGTACTCCTCCCCTCATGACACTGATGTTAACATGTCTAACTACTCCTCCCCTCTCAACTTATCACACTGATGGTAACATGTCTAACTGTTTCTCTTCTCATCACACTGATGGTAACATATCTAACTGTTCCTCCCATCATCACACTGATGGTATCATATCTAACTACTCCTCCCCTCATCACACTGATGGTAACATGTCTAACTACTCCTCCCCTCTCAACTTATCACACTGATGGTAACATGTCTAACTACTTCTCCCCTGATCACACTGATGTTACCATGCCTAACTACTCCTCCTCTCATCACACCGATTGTAACATATCTAACTACTCCTCCCCTCATCACACTGATGGTAACATGTCTAACTGCTCCTCCTCTCATCACACTGATGGTAACATATCTAACTGTTCCTCCCATCATCACACTGATCGTATCATATCTAACTACTCCTCCCCTCATCACACTGATGTTAACATGTCTAACTACTCTTACCCTCTCAACTTATCACACTGATGG
Organism: Oncorhynchus mykiss; assembly: GCF_013265735.2. Taxonomy (NCBI): domain Eukaryota; kingdom Metazoa; phylum Chordata; class Actinopteri; order Salmoniformes; family Salmonidae; genus Oncorhynchus; species Oncorhynchus mykiss. The sequence goes on from NC_048587.1 coordinate 54,844,267, forward strand.
TAACATGTCTAACTACTTCTCCCCTCATCAAACTGATGTTACCATGCCTAACTACTCCTCCTCTTATCACACCGATTGTAACATATCGAACTACTCCTCCCCTCATCAAACTGATGGTAAAATGTCTAACTACTCCTCCCCTCATCACACTGATGGTAACATGTCTAACTGTTCCTCACATCATCGCACTGATGGTAACATATCGAACTACTCCTCCCCTCATCACACTGATGGTAACATGAATAACTACTCCTCCCCTCTCAACTTATCACACTGATGGTAACATGTCTAACTACTCCTCCCCTCATCACACTGATGGTAACATGTCTAACTGCTCCTCCTCTCATCACACTGATGGTAACTTGTCTAACTGTTCCTCCCATCATCACACTGATGGTAACATATCGAACTACTCCTCCCCTCATCACACTGATGGTAACATGTCTAGATGCTCCTCCCCTCATCACACTGATGGTAACATGTCTAACCACTCCTCCCCTCATCACACTGTTGGTAACACATCTAACTACTCCTCCCCCCACCACACTGATGGTAACATGTCTAACTTCTCCCCTCTCAACTTATCACACTGATGGTAACATGTCTAACTGCTCCTGATGGTAACATGTCTAACTACTCTTCCCTTCATCACACTGATGGTAACATGTCTAACTTCTCCTCCCCTCTCAACTAATCACACTGACTGTAACATGTCTAACTGCTCCTCCTCTCATCACACTGATGGTAACATGTCTAACTGTTCCTCCCATCATCGCACTGATGGTAACATATCGAACTACTCCTGCCCTCATCACACTGATGGTAACATGAATAACTACTCCTCCCCTCATCACACTGATGGTAACATGTCTAGATGCTCCTCCCCTCATCACACTGATGGTAACATGTCTATCCACTCCTCCCCTCATCGCACTGATGGTAGCATATCTAACTACTCCTCCCCTCACCACACTGATGGTACATGTCTAACTTCTCCTCCCCTCTTAACTTATCACACTGATGGCAACATGTCTAACTGTACCTCCCATCATCACACTGATGGTAACATATCTATGTACTCCTCCCCTCATGACACTGATGTTAACATGTCTAACTACTCCTCCCCTCTCAACTTATCACACTGATGGTAACATGTCTAACTACTCCTCCTCTCATCACACTGATGGTAACATGTCTAACTGTTCCTCCCATCATCACACTGATGGTAACATATCTAACTACTCCTCCCCTCATCACACTGATGGTAGCATGTCTAACTTCTCCTCCCCTCTTAACTTATCACACTGATGGAAACATGTCTAACTGTTCCTCCCATCATCACACTGATGGTAACATATCTATGTACTCCTCCCCTCATGACACTGATGTTAACATGTCTAACTACTCCTCCCCTCTCAACTTATCACACTGATGGTAACATGTCTAACTGTTCCTCTTCTCATCACACTGATGGTAACATATCTAACTGTTCCTCCCATCATCACACTGATGGTATCATATCTAACTACTCCTCCCCTCATCACACTGATGGTAACATGTCTAACTACTCCTCCCCTCTCAACTTATCACACTGATGGTAACATGTCTAACTACTTCTCCCCTGATCACACTGATGTTACCATGCCTAACTACTCCTCCCCTCATCACACTGATGGTAACATGTCTAACTGCTCCTCCTCTCATCACACTGATGGTAACATATCTAACTGTTCCTCCCATCATCACACTGATGGTATCATATCGAACTACTCCTCCCCTCATCACACTGATGTTAACATGTCTAACTACTCTTACCCTCTCAACTTATCACACTGATGGTAACATGTCTAACTGTTCCTCCCCTCATCAAACTGATGGTAAAATGTCTAACTACTCCTCCCCTCATCACACTGATGGTAACATGTCTAACTGTTCCTCCCATCATCGCACTGATGGTAACATATCGAACTACTCCTCCCCTCATCACACTGATGGTAACATGAATAACTACTCCTCCCCTCATCACACTGATGGTAACATGTCTAGGTGCTCCTCCCCTCATCACACTGATGGTAACATGTCTAACCACTCCTCCCCTCATCGCACTGATGGTAACATATCTAACTACTCCTCCCCTCACCACACTGATGGTACATGTCTAACTTCTCCTCCCCTCTTAACTTATCACACTGATGGCAACATGTCTAACTGTTCCTCCCATCATCACACTGATGGTAACATATCTATGTACTCCTCCTCTCATGACATTGAATTTAACATGTCTAACTACTCCTCCCCTCTCAACTTATCACACTGATGGTAACATGTCTAACTACTTCGCCCCTCATCACACTGATGGTACCATGTCTAACTACTCCTCCTCTCATCACACTGATGGTAACATGTCTAACTGTTCCTCCCATCATCACACTGATGGTAACACATCTAACTACTCCTCCCCTCATCACACTGATGGTAACATGTCTAACTACTCCTCCCCTCATCACACTGATGGTAGCATGTCTAGATGCTATCCCCCTCATCACACTGATGGTAACATGTCTAACTACTCCTGCTCTCATCACACTGATGGTAACATGTCTAACTACTCCTCCCCTCTCAACTTATCACACTGATGGTAACATGTCTAACTGCTCCTCCTCTCATCACACTGATGGTAACATATCTAACTACTCTTCCCCTCATCACACTGATGGTAACATGTCTAACTACTCCTCCCCTCTCAACTTATCACACTGATGGTATCATGTCTAACTACTTCTCCCCTCATCACACTGATGTTACCATGCCTAACTACTCCTCCTCTCATCACACTGATGGTAACATATCTAACTGTTCCTCCCATCATCACACTGATGGTATCATATCGAACTACTCCTCCCCTCATCACACTGATGGTAACATGTCTAACTGTTCCTCCCATCATCACACTGATGGTATCATGTCTAACTACTCCTCCCCTCATCACACTGATGGTAACATGTCTAACTACTCCTCCCCTCATCACACTGATGGTAACATGTCTAACTGCTCCTCCTCTCATCACACTGATGGTAACATATCTAACTGTTCCTCCCCTCATCACACTGATGGTAACATGTCTAACTACTCCTCCCCTCTCAACTTATCACACTGATGGTAACATGTCTAACTACTTCTCCCCTCATCACACTGATGTTACCATGCCTAACTACTCCTCCTCTTATCACACTGATTGTAACATATCGAACTACTCCTCCCCTCATCACACTGATGGTAAAATGTTTAACTGTTCCTCCCATCATCACACTGATGGTAACATATCTAACTACTCCTCCCCTCATCACACTGATGGTAACATGTCTAGATGCTTCTCCCCTCATCACACTGATGGTAACATGTCTAACTACTCCTCCCCTCATCACACTGATGGTAACATGTCTAACTACTCCCGCCCTCATCAAACTGATGGTAACATGGCTTGTAAATCCCTGGATCATTGTTATTCTAACCTCCGCGATACATTTAAGGCCCTCCCATGCCCTCCTTTCAGAAAAGCTGAAAGCATTTTGTTGCTTCCAGCCTACAGACAGAGACTAAAACAAGAAGCTCCCGCGCTCAGGTCTGTTCAACTCTGGTCCGACCAATCTGATTCCACGCTTCAAGACTGCTTAGATCACATGGATTGGGATATGTTCCGCATTGCGTCCAACAAGAACATTGACGAATACGCTGATTCGGTGAGCGAGTTAATTAGGAAGTGCATCGACGATGTTATACCCACAGCAACGATTAAAACATTCCCAAACCAGAAACCGTGGATTGATGGCAGCATTCACGCGAACCTGAAAGCGCGAACCACTGCTTTTAACAAGGGCATGGTGGCCGGAAATATGACCGAATACAAACAGTGTAGCTATTCCCTCCGCAAGGCAATCGAACAAGCTAAGCGTCAGTATAGAGACAAAGTAGAATCTCAATTCAACGGCTCAGGCACAAGAGGTATGTGGCATGGTCTACAGTCAATCACGGACTACAAAAAGAAAACCAGCCCCGTCGCTGACCAGGATGTCGTGCTCACCGACAGACAAAACAACTTCTTTACTCCCTATGAGGACAATACAGTGCCACTGACAGGGCCAGCTACCAAAACCTGCGGACTCTCCTTCACTGCAGCCTACGTGAGTAAAACACTTAAACGTGTTAACCCTCGCAGGGCTGCAGGCCCAGACGGCATCCCCAGCCGCGTCCTCAGAGCGTGCGCAGACCAGCTGGCTGGTGTGTTTACGGACATATTCAATCAATCCTTATCCCAGTCTGCTGTTCCCACTTGCTTCAAGAGGGCCACCATTGTCCTTGTTCCCAAGAAAGCTAAGGTAACTGAGCTAAATGACTACCGCCCCGTAGCACTCACTTCCGTCATCATGAAGTGCTTTGAGAGACTAGTCAAGGACCATATCACCTCCACCCTACCTGACACCCTAGACCCACTCCAATTTGCTTACCGCCCAAATAGGTCCACAGACAACGCAATTGCAACCACACTGCACACTGCCCTAACCCATCTGGACAAGAGGAATACCTATCTGAGAATGCTGTTCATCGACTACAGCTCAGCATTTAACACCATAGTACCCTCCAAATTCGTCATCAAGCTCGAGACCCTGGGTCTCGACCCCGCCCTGTGCAACTGGGTACTGGACTTCCTGACGGGCCGCCCCCAGGTGGTGAGGGTAGGTAACAACATCTCCACCCCACTGATCCTCAACACTGGGGCCCCACACATCTGCGTTCTGAGCCCTCTCCTGTACTCCCTGTTCACCCACGACTGCGTGGCCATGCACACCTCCAACTCAATCATCAAGATTGCGGACGACACTACAGTGGTAGGCTTGATTACCAACAACGACGAGACGGCCTACAGGGAGGAGGTGAGGGCCCTCGGAGTATGGTGTCAGGAAAATAACCTCACACTCAACGTCAACAAAACAAAGGAGATGATTGTGGACTTCAGGAAACAGCAGAGGGAGCACCCCCCTATCCATATCGACCGGACAGTAGTGGAGAGGGAAGTAAGTTTTAAGTTCCTCGGCATACACATCACAGACAAACTGAATTGGTCCACCCACACAGACTGCGTTGTGAAGAAGGCGCAGCAGCGCCTCTTCAACCTCAGGAGGCTGAAGAAATCCGGCTTGTCACCAAAAGCATCTCACAAACTTCTACAGATGCACAATCGAGAGCATCCTGGCGGGCTGTATCACCGCCTGGTACGGCAACTGCTCCGCCCACAACCGTAAGGCTCTCCAGAGGGTAGTGAGGTCCGCACAATGCATCACCGGGGACAAACTACTTGCCCTCCAGGACACCTACACCACCCGATGTCACAGGAAGGCCATAAAGATCATCAAGGACAACAACCACCCGAGCCACTGCATGTTCACCCTGCTATCATCCAGAAAGTGAGGTCAGTACAGGTGCATCAAAGCTGTGACCGAGAGACTGAAAAAAAGCCTCTATCTCAAGGCCATCAGACTGTTAAACAGCCATCACTAAAACTGAGTGTCTGCTGCCAACATACTGACTCAACTCCAGCCACTTTAATAATGGAAAAATGGATGTAATAAATGTATCACTAGCCACTTAAAAACGCCACTTCATATAATGTTTACATACTCTACATTATTCATCTCATATGTACAGTCTTTGCCGTTGCCGGATTAAGTGATATGACATGCTATTATTATTATTTTTATTTTTTTTTACCCCTTTTTATCCCCAATTTCGTGGTATCCAATTGTTGTAGTAGCTACTATCTTGTCTCATCGCTACAACTCCCGTACGGGGCTCGGGAGAGACGAAGGTTGAAAGTCATGCGTCCTCCGATACACAACCCAACCAGCCGCACTGTGTTATACACAACACAACTGCTTCTTAACACAGCGCGCATCCAACCTGGAAACCAGCCGCACCAATGTGTCGGAGGAAACACTGTGCACCTGGCAACCTTGGTTAGCCCGAAAATGAAACCATCCTCAGATCTGCTGTTGTAGAGCAGGATGGGAATGTTGCGGCAGAGGCAATGGATGTGAGTGAGACCTCAGAATAGCAGCTATCTGGCACTCACCCTTTCTCACATAAGTCTGTCACTAGGTGACACTTTTTACTCTGGTGTGTATTTTTCAGTACCGGTATATTTAACAAGACTCTTTTCAACATGAATAAAAAGACCAAGGTGTTGGGTTGAAATAGGTACACTTGTTATTCCAACATGGAGTTCTAAACCATCAAACACACTCTTTCCATCAGCCCCATCGTGGGATTGGTTGTCACACAGTACGGGGTTGGTTGTCACAATGTTTGCTAGTAGCATGACATGCTGAGTAAATTTGCGTGTGTGTGTGTGTGTGTGTGTGTGTGTGTGTGTGTGTGTGTGTGTGTGTGTGTGTGTGTGTGACAGGAAAAATATGTGTGTGAAAGGGAGGCAACGTAGTGAGCTCTTTATATCACAACACAAACAAACTGGGGATTTATTGTGGCAGTTGAAATGTCCCCTCACAATTATATGGTTAAAGTTGGTTGGATTATGACAAGGGCATTTCCATGTAAAAGACCCCATGAGCGCTAACATAGGAGCACATCAGATTTGGTGTATAATGAAAGCTAGCAGTTGAGTCTATATATATTTTTAATTAAGGCATACAGTTGAAGTCGGAAATTTACATACACCTTAGCCAAATACATTTAAACTCAGTTTTTCACAATTCCTGACATTTAATCGTAGTAAAAATGATCTGTCTTAGGTCAGTTAGGATCACCACTTTATTTTAAGAATGTGACATTTCAGAATAACAGTAGAAAAATGATTTATTTCAGCTTTTTTTGTTTTTGTTTCATGACATTCCCAGTGGGTCAGAAGTTTACATTCACTCAATTAGTAGTTGGTAGCATTGCCTTTAAATTGTTTAACTTGGGTCAAACGTTTTGGGTAGCCTTCTTCACCATGCTGTCTGTGTAGGTGGACATTTTCCATGATATGCATGCCGTGGAACTTAAAACTTTCCACCTTCTCCACTACTGTCCCGTCGATGTGGATAGGGGGCTGTAGGCCTCTGCTGTTTCCTGAAGTCCACCATCATCTCCATTTATGTTATGTGCTTCTGTCCACTAGGGCTGGGAATTTCCAGGGACCTCACGATACAGTACTATAACGATACTTCGGTGTTGATACGATAGGTAATGTTATTCTCATGATTTTCATGATTCTACAGTATATGTACTGCGATTTGATACTGTGATTTTATTACGATTTGATGTTCTAAACCTATTGCTCACCATATGTCTGCTGCAGAGGGACAGGAAAGAACATTACAAAATGAGCAGTCATGGAAATAAAAGTGCTGAAAACATGTTGGCTCACTATTTCAAAATAAGATGGACACAGGTCCAGCTTACTAGCGTTAGCTAACGCTACCTAGCAAAAAATATACACTACCGTTCAAAAGTTTGGGGTCACTTAGAAATGTCCTTGTTTTTGAAAGAAGTACACATTTTTTGTCCAGTCCTCCCACTCCTCTTTCTATTCAGGGTAGAGCCAGTTTGCGCTGTTCTGTGAAGGGAGTAATGCACAGCGTTGTACGAGATCTTCAGTTTCTTTGCAATTTCTCGCATGGAATAGCCTTCATTTCTCAGATCAAGAATAGACTGACGAGTTTCAGACAAAAGTTTTTTGTTTCTGGCTATTTTGAGCCTGTAATCAAACCCACAAATGCTAATGCGCCAGATACCCAACTAGTCTAAAGAAGGACCATTTTATTGCTTCTTTAATCAGGACAACAGTTTTCAGCTGTGCTAACATAATTGTAAAAAGGTTTTCTAATGATAAATTTGCCGTTTAAAATGATAAACTTTAGCTTAGCTAACACAACATGCCTTTTGAACACAGCAGTGATGGTTGCTGATAATGGGCCTCTGTACGCCTATGTAGTTCTTCCATAAAAAAAATCAGCTGTTTCCAGCTACAATAGTCATTTACCACATTACCAATATCTACACTGCATTTCTGATCTATTTGATGTTCTTTTAATGGACCAAAAATTTGATTTTCAACGGTAGTGTATATATTTATTTTTTTACAAATCTATACTTGGAGTCCAAAATAATATTGCAATATGTAACTAGCATTTTTTTCCCCCTCATCACTGCTGTCCACGAGAGATTACCCAATGCCATTAAAGAATGCCATAGACATGACGACGGTTTCTTCATTCAGTTGTTTATTTATTCTGTAGCTATCTAGTGAACTTGGCCCTCTAATCCTCCTGCTTTACTAAACTTTAGATTATTCAGTCAGGGTGTTGAACCTCGCCCTCCTCTCCCACCCTGGGAGCCAAAGATGTGTCCACCACCCCACATGATGGCCCCAGCTGTGGTGCAGGGAGACTGGCTGTCTGTCTGGGGCCCCAGCATCCAGCACTGGTTTTGTCAGTGAGTGTGGCAGCTGCAGGGCTGTGGCGGAGCGCAAGGGGACGAGCATGGTGAAGGCGGGCGGGCGGGGAGGGAGTCGCAGAAGGGACAGAGAGAGGGCATAGCACAGCCCCCTTTAGTCCTCCTCTCAACAAGGTCCCCATCCCCATTGTAGCAGAGCCCTCCTGGTAATAAAGCTGGCCGCGGGGCACACAAAGCCCCCAGATGGCACTCGGAGACATCCATAATAATGGACACCAAACAAAAAGGCTAGCCCAGCCAGTGTGAGGATTAGAGTTCTACTTGGCCCTTCTTTACCCTGCCCAGTGAGTCTGCGTCTGGAAGGGTGTTAACCCCCGCCTGAGTGGTCCACTATACATCTCCTCTCAGCTATGCCCTCATGCCAAGTGTGTGGCCATGTGTGCATTAAGGGGGGAGGGGGGAGGGAGACATATTTTAATCTGGGCAGACATTTGATCCATTTAAAAATGTAATACTTGGATAGACAGTTCAGTTAAAAATAAGTGTAGTGTTTATAACACAATTAGCTTTGATCTTTGACATCCATCCTTTGTACTCGTTTCTGACACCATTAGCTTTGATCTTGGTCATCCATCCTTTGTACTGGTTTCTGACACTATTAACTTTGATCTTCGTCATGCATCCTTTGTACTGGTTTCTGTGGCACACCCTGATCTGTTTCACCTGTCTTTGTGCTTGTCTCCACCCCCTCCAGGTGTCGCCCATCTTCCCCATTGTCCCCAGTGTATTTATACCTGTGTTCTCTGTTTATCTGTTGCCAGTTAGTTTTGTCCGTAAAGCCTACCAGCGGTTTTCCACTTGCTCCTGTCTGTTTCTAGTTCCTGTTTTCTATTTTTACCGGTTTTGACCATTCTGCCTGCCCTGACCCTGCCTGCCGTCCTGTACCTTGTCACACCACACTGGATTGTTGACCTCTGCATGCCCTGCTGTTCTGTACCTTTTGGACTCTGTTCTGGATTACTGACCTCTGCCTGCCCTTGACCTGTCGTTTGTGCCTGCCCCCTGTTCTAGTAATACGCTTTGTTACTTCGACAACATCTGCATCTGGGTCTTCCCTAAAACGTGATATTCTGACACCATTCATTTTCGCCATCAGGCATTTGTACTGGTTTCTGACTGTGGCTATGATCTTCGTCATCCATCCTACTGTTTATGCAGATGGTACCAAGTCACAAGTGAGGGAGGCACCTCCTCCAAGATGAACATACACAGAACAGAAAGATGAAAATACACAAATGTGACCAGATCTTCTGTGCCACCATAGAGGGGACACAAAGTGGGACCGAAAGGGGCGAGGGCTGGCCTGGTTGCAGGTGGACCTCTTTGGAGACGTAAAGCCAATCTCGCCGCAGCATGGAGTGGACCTTACCACTCTCTCCCTCCGTCTCTTTGTCTCTGGGAGATACTTTTGGTCATGTAGTGTATGTGGACACCTGCTCATCAAACATCTCATTCCAAAATCATGGGCATTAATACGGAGTTGGTCATGCAATAAAATGCAAATGAATTACTTAAAAATCATACAATGTGATTTTCTGGATTTTTGTTTTTTTTTAGATTCCGTCTCTCACAGTTGAAGTGTACCTATGATAAAAATTACAGACCGCTACATGCTTTGTAAGTAGGAAAACCTGCAAAATCGTCAGTGTATCAAATACTTGTTCTCCCCACTGTAGTTAGTTTTGATATTTCAACCTGCGTGTCCTGATTGCGTCTGGTGTGGATAGACAAAATCAACATGCACGCAATGGTGCATGCAGACATAGTCAGCATGTAAGGGGCATAGCCTGAACCATGAAAAACAGCCCTAGACCATTATTCAACCTCGACCAAACTTTACAGTTGGCACTATGCCTTTGGGCTGGTAGCATTTTCCTGGCATCCACCAAACCCAGATTAGTCCATCGGACTGCCAGATGGTGACGCGGGATTCATCACTCCAGAGAACATGTTTCCACTGCTCCAGAGTACAATGGCTGCAAGCTTTACAACACTCCAGCCAAAGCTTGGCATTGCGAATGGTGATCTTAGACTTGTGTGCGGCTGCTCGCCCATGGAAACCCATTTCAAGAAGCTCCTGACGAACAGTTATTGTGCTGACGTTGCTTCCAGAGGCAGTTTGCAACTCAGTAGTGAGTGTTAAATCCAAGGACAGACAATTTTGAAGTGCTACCCACTTCAGCACTCGGTTGTCCTAGACTTTTCCACTTCACAATAACAGCAGGGCTGCTCCAGCAGGGCTGAAATTTGACGAACTGACTTGTTGGGAAGATGGCATTCTATGACGGTGCCACGTTGAAAGTCACTGAGCTCTTCAGTAAGGCCTTTCTACTACCAGTGTTTTTGTCTATGGAGATTGCATGGCTGTGTGCTCGATTGTATACACCTGTCAGCAACAGGTGTGGCTGAAATAGCCAAATCCACTAATTTGAAAGGGTGTCCACATACTGCTGTATATATAGTGTGTGTATATAGTGTATATACCGTGTGTGTATATATAGTGTATGTTCTTTCTTCATTCCCTTATCTTTTCTTCTCGTGTCTACCAGTGGATTTGTTTCATGCAGTTGGTCAGGCCTTCATCATTAACGAGATATTGACTCTAGCCACACAGCTGGCCCCCACCACACCGACAGGCCCTGTCTGGTATAACTAGCACCAATCAAAGAGCATGTTGCACACAAACTGTCTATGAGGGGCACATTCATATCTGTCTTGATCTTCCACTGAACAGCAGAGAGAGGCTGGTAAATAGGCTAACATCTCACCAGTTCCATAGAAATAGTTCATAATCCCTTGAGGGAAATTGGTTTTGTTTGTTTTTAATCATCATTAATATTGATGCTAATGTCAATGCTGAGGTACTATAAGGTTAATGCAGCTGATGTTCTTAGTGTGTCTAGTATGGCATGTCTGACTTAACTTTCCTGTCTGGCTGACACATACTGGCTGGCTATCACTAAGTCCATTAATCATCTCCCAATCTCAGGGGAAATCAGTCACTCACTGACTGAGCCCAGAGTGCATTCATATGCAGACAGTCACACATGGCAACTGTATTTGCAAACGTATCATCTCCTAGCCACATGCAAATATTGGAACAATGACCCATGAGTAAACTCTGTGTGTCTAGGGCTGGCACAATTACCATAGAACCATGTAACCAACGGTTAAGGATGAAGACCGTCATGAAAATAAAATAACCCGCCATAACCACTGAAAATCATTACTATTGTTGATCTTTTATGGACAAACAACTGACTGAAGACGGGACGGCCAGGCATTCATGCCGGTTGAGTCAGTTTCTGTGATAACATAGACTATTAAAACTTCTTAGGGCTGCAATCCCGTTAACGGGGTGATATGACAACAGCCAGTGAAAGTGCAGGGCGCCAAATTCAAAACAACAGAAATCTCATAATTAAAATTCCTCAAACATACATGTATCTTATACCGTTTTAAAGGTAATCTTGTTGTTAATCCCACCACAGTGTCCGATTTCAAATATGCTTTATGACGAAAGCGCCACAAACGTTTATGTTAGGTCACCACCAGGCCACAGAAAAACACAGCCATTTTTCCAGCCAAAGAGAGTAGTCACAAAAAGCACAAATAGACATAAAATTAATCACTAACCTTTGATGATCTTCATCAGATGACACATTGAGTTTACATTGGTTCACTAGTTCCAAAAACATCCAGTGATTTTGCATAGCCACATCGATTCAACAGAAATACTCATCATAAATGTAAATGATAATACAAGTTATACACATGTAATTATAGATATACCTCTCCTTAATGCAACCCCTATGTCAGATTTTTTTTTTTTATTACGGAAAAAGCAAACCATGCAATAATCTTAGACGCCGCTCAGAAAATGTATCAAATTAGCCGCATGTTGGAGTCAACAGAAACCAGAAATTACATGAGAAATATTCCCTTACCTTTGCAATCGCAGTATTCCCAGGAATCGCAGTTCCACAATAAATGCTTGATTTGTTCGATAAAGTCCGTTATTTATGTCCAAGTAACGCTTGCGCGTTTGTACAAAAACTTCGGACAAAAACTTCAAAAAGTTTTATTACAGGTCGAAAGAAACATTTCAAACTAACATAGAATCAATCATTATGATGTTTTTATCAGAAATCTTCAATAAAGTTCCAACCGGAGAATTCCTTTGTGTCTACAGAAGCAAGTCGATATCATGTGGAATGCGCGAGACCAGGAAATGGCTCTCTGCCAGTAAGCTGACTCATTCAGCTCTTATTCAGGCCTACAACACAGCAGAAGCCTCATTCAAGTTTCTAAAGACGTTTGACATCTAGTGGAAGCCCTAGGAAGTGCAACTTCATTCATATCCCAACGTGAATTCAATAGGGCCTGGGTTGACAAAATACCAACCTCCGATTTCTCACTTCCTGTTTGGATTTCTTCTCAGGTTTTTGCCTGCCATATGAGTTCTGTTATACTCACAGGCATCATTCAAACAGTTTTAGAAACTTCAGAGTGTTTTCTATCAAATACTAATAATAATATGCATATATTAGCAACTGAGACTGAGGAGCAGGCTGTTTACTCTGGGCACCTCTGGGCACCTTTCATCCAAGCTTCTCAATACTGCCCAAAACAGAGGTCTTGGAACCTCTAACCCTGGCAATTTGACTGGTAAACTCATGGGTGTACTCAAATAGGCTGCCAGGTCCATGGCAATGTAGAATGTTCATTCAAATTATGTTAACTGATGTGGCTCATGCCATGGAATGTATATGTGAGTTTAATCAATAAATCACAGGACATATTGATATGTACACTTCCTGCTTTTTCTTCCTGCTTTTACTTCCTGCTTTGTTCCTATGGGTACACTCGCAATGGCTGCCAGTACACCCATTATGCCATCATTATCTTGAATGGTGATGCCTGTTCTGTTCATTCTATTTCTATAGTAGCACATGCAGTCAGGAGCGGAGGAAATTAGAAAATATGTGTCAATATTTAAAAAAAAATGCTATTTGAACAGTTATTGCGGTGACCGCAGTCATTTGGCTGGCCAATGACCATCATCAAAAATTCCATGACCGTCACAACCCTACTTGTGTTATCATCACACTCCTAAAGAGGTACTGTTGACATTACCAAGGACTTTATGGCTTGATGACTCTTCCGTGTGCATTGCAGAGAATAGGAACCAACGGTTAAGTGGTGAAATTGTTGAAATGTGTTGTTGCAGCCAAGCCACAAAAACATGCTCCCCTCTCTGTCTCTTTTGTTTCTCTCTCTTCTCACTTCCTATTCGAGCAGTAACTTCTGGGCACTCCCCCCAAACCTGAACCCAGAATCTGAAAAAAACCTAACTGTCTAACAGACAGGAAGTGAAAGTGCCATGGGAATATACCAGCCTTTCATGAGTGCTGAGGAGGAATTCAGGACTAAGTAGAAGCAACAAAACACAACAAAGCATTTTGTACAACACTAGGGAGGTGACAGGGGAGCTATTGCCAAGGTAGTAGCATGGTGCTGTTCAACTGACCAAACATTGTTATGACACATTGCCACGCCCTTAGATTGCTTTGTATGTTTCTATTTTTCATTTGGTCAGGGTGTGATGTGGGTGGGTATTCTATGTTGTATGTCTAGGTGTTGTGTTTCTATGTTTAGGCCTGGTATGGTTCCCAATCAGGGGCAGCTGGTTATCGTTGTCTCTGATTGAGAACCATACTTAGGCAGCCTGTTTTCCCACTATGGGTGTGGGTAGATGTTTTCTGTTTTGTGTGTATCACCTGACAGAACTGTTTCGTTCCCCCTCGTTGTTATTTTGTTTAGTGTTCAGTTTTGATTAAATTAACAATATGAACACTAACCACACTGCACCTTAGTCCTCTCCCTCTTCCACCTACGATGACCGTTACACACATAGGCACATTGTAGGTCATCATCCATTTGTGTATCTTCCTGCCTGTAGGATGTGTCCTTGCTAGATTAAATATGCACCATGCAGAAATTGCTTCACCTTTTCCTGGCTGCTAAAATTCCAATAGGGATCGGCGTCCCGTCAAAGGGACAACTGTAAATCATGCAGCGACTTTAGAGAAACAACAAATGTTGGTACGTATAAGTGTCTTATATTGGCTGAAAGGTTAAATTTGTGTTAATATAACTGCACTGTCCAATTTACAGTAGCTATTAATGCAAAACAATGCCATGCTATTGTTTGAGGAGAGCTCCTAACAACAAAACACTTTTTTTCACCTCGTTAGGTTTGATAAATTCACCTCTGAAGATGAAATGTGTACTTACATTCTGAAATCTTGCTCGGATTTATCATCCAAAGGGTCCCAGAGATAACATAAAGTGTTGTTTTGTTAGATAAAATACTTTTTCATATCCTAAAATGATCCATATAGCATGCACGGTCGATTTTGTATTTCCACTTGTTAAATTTGCAAAGAAAGAAATCTGTGAAAATCTCACCCTAAACATTGTTTCAACCTGTCAAATCCTAGAACATAACGAGACTTCACTATATCATTAGGGGTGTAGTATATCCTATAGGACACCATATTTGGTCAGAGAGCGACGCCGTCATGGCACGCCGATGACGCGGCCGGTCTTCACTTGAACGACTCTAACTTTGTCAAATCAGCACCAATCGGGGTCAAACAAAGCTAGCTAGATAGCCAATGAGCTGGGCTTTACGGGAGTATCTGGAAACCATGTATCTGTTGTAAAATGTAGCTACTAACCTTGTAGGACAGCATGCCTTTTCATTTTGGACAAAAGTTATAATAATATTCAGAGTTATGAAGTTATGAAAACTGGTTGTTTTGCAAATGTTGAACTTATAATATGGCTGCTAATACTGGTAAATAAAGCTGAATCACAGTCCAAGTATACAGATTTGACGATATTATTGCAGAAAAATGTTATATGAATGAAGTGTCTCCTTCACTATTTGCCAAAGTGTACCTGGGTGACTCCATACTAAATGTCATGTAGTTTGCTCATACTTCAGGTTATCCGTCTGAATCTTTGCGCATACAGTGCTGCCATCTTGTGGACACCATCAGAATTACAACCAGAGTGATGGCTGGAAATGGGATCTTTCTGTTGCATTTCAAACAACTGGTTGTTTTTTTCTTCGTATTTTCTTCTACCCTATCTATTGTGTAATATTCTCCTACATTCAATTCACATTTCCACAAACTTCCAAGTGTTGCCTTTCAAACGGTACCAGGAATATGCATATCCTTGCTTCAGGGCCTGAGCTACAGGCAGTTAGATTTGGGTGTCATTTAGGCGAAAAAGGGCTATCCCTTAGGCAGGACATGATGTGACCCAGTAGACAGGACATGATGTGACCCAGTAGACAGGACATGATGTGACCCAGTAGACAGGACATGATGTGACCCAGGAGACAGGACATGATGTGACCCAGTAGACAGGACATGATGTGACCCAGTAGACAGGACATGATGTGACCCAGGAGACAGGACATGATGTGACCCAGGAGACATGACATGATGTGACCCAGGAGACAGGACATGATATGACCCAGGAGACATGACATGATGTGACCCAGGAGACAGGACATGATGTTTCCCATGAGACAGGACATGTGACTCAATACACAGGACATTATTTCACCCAGGATACAGGACATTGTCACCCAGGAGACAGGACATTGTCACCCAGGAGACAGGACATTATGTCACCCAGGAGACAGGACATGATGTCACCCAGGAGACAGGACATGATGTCACCCAGGAGACAGGACATGATGTCACCCAGGAGACAGGATATGATGTGACCAAGGAGACAGGACATGATGTGACCCAGGAGACAGGACATGATGTGACCCAGGAGACAGGACATGTCACCCAGGAGACAGGACATTATGTTTCCCATGAGACAGGACATGTGACTCAGTACACAGGACATTATTTCACCCAGGAGACAGGACATTGTCACCCAGGAGACAGGACATTATGTCTCCCAGGAGACAGGACATGATGTCACCCAGGAGACAGGACATGATGTCACCCAGGAGACAGGAGTTGATGTGACCCAGGAGAGAGGACATGATATGACCCAGGAGACAGGACATGTCACACAAGAGGCAGGACATGATGTTTCCCAGGAGACGGGACAAGTGACCCAGTACACAGGACATGATGTCACCCAGGAGACAGGACATGATATGAACCAGGAGACAGTACATGATGTCACCCAGGAGACAGGACAAGGGATAGTCAGCTCTATTACACTGAACAAAAATATAAAAGCAACAAGCAACAATTTAAAAGAGGTTATAAGGCAATCAGTCAATTAAAAAAATCAGTCAATTAGATTCATTAGGCCCTAATCTATGGATTTCACATGACTGGGAATTCAGATATACATCTGTTGGTCACAGATACTTAAAATAAAAAGGTAGAGACATGGATCAGAAAACCAGTCAGTATCTGGTGTGACCCCCATTTTCCTCATGCAGCACGACACATTTCCTTCACATAGAGTTGATCAGGCTGTTGATTGTGGCCTGTGGAATGTTGTCCCACTCCTCTTCAATAGCTGTGTGAAGTTGCTAGATGTTGGCGAGAACTGGAACACGCTGTCAAACACGTTGACCATGAGCATCCCAAACATGCAGGCCATGGAAGAACTGGGACATTTTCACCTTCCAGGAATTTTATACAGATCCTTGGGGCCGTACATTATCATGCTAAAACATGAGGTGACAGCGTTGGAAAAATGGCATGACAATGGGCCTCAGGATCTCTGCAATTGTGTTTGTTGTCTGTAGCTTGTGCCTGCCAAATACCATAACCCCACTGCCACCACGGGGCACTCCGTTCACAACGTTGACATCAGCAAACCGCCCGCCCACATGATGCCATACACGCTGTCTACCATCTGCCCGCTACTATTTAAACCGGGATTCATTCATGAAGACAGGAGTTAAATTGACTTGCCTAGTTAAATAAAGGTTACATTATTATTTATTTTTTAAATGAATGAAGAGCACACTTCTCCAGCGTGCCAGTGGCCAACTTCTCCAGCGTGCCAGTGGCCATCGAAGGTGAGCATTTGCCCAGATGAAGTCAGTTACGACGCCGAACTGCAGTCAGGTCAAGACCCTGGTGCAGACAACGAGCACGCAGATAAGCTTCCCTGAGAGGGTTTCTGACAGTTTGTGCAGAAATGATTCGGTTGTGCAAACCCACAGTTTCATCAGCTATCCGGGTGACTGGCCTCCACCTGCCAGATGTGGAGGTCCTGGGCTGGCGTGGTTACACATGGTCTGTGGCTGTGAGGTTGGTTGGACGTTCTGTGAAATTCTCTAAAACAACGTTGGAGGCGGCATATGCTAGAGAAATTAACATTAAATTCTCTGGCAACAGCTCTGGTCGACATTCCTACAGTGAGCATGCCAATTGCACGCTCCCTCAATTTGAGACATCTGTGGCATTGTGTTGTGTGAAAACACTGCACATTTTAGAGTGACCTTTTATTGTCCTTAGCAGAAGGTGCACCTGTGTAATGATCATGCTGTTCAATTAGCTTCTTGATTTACCACACCTGTAAGGTGGATGGCAAAGGAAAAATTCTCACTAACAGGGATATAAACAAATGTGTGCACAAAATTAGAAAGAAATAAGCTTTTTGTGAGTATGGAACATTTCTGGGATCTTTTATTTCCGCTCATGAAACATGGAAACAACACTTTATATGTTGCATTTATATTTTTATTCAGTGTAATAAGGAACAGCTAATCACCCTGACTGGAGTAAGTCAGTGTAAAGATTCTCAAAGCTATACCTACACAACTACTGAACTGCCAGAGCAAGGAGGGACATGTTAGCACGTAGATATAGCCCGCTAGCACATAACGTTCTGAGAACCATATATTTCTTAGAGCTTGGTGAGAGCGTGGTTGTCCTATGGTTATTTTGCATAAACTTCCCACAACATTCTGGGAATGGTGCAGGATAGTTACTTTGGAACATTCTCAAACAGTTTTTCTGTGGGAATTTCAGTACTTCAGCATAGCGATTTCTGCCAGTTTCCTCATGGTTCTATTTAAAGTCATGTTCTCAGAACTGTGTATTGGCTGAAAGGTTAAATGCAAGAAAACATTAGTAACGCTCAAGTATGTTATTGAAAAACATATACATTATTTTCTAAGCAAAACTCTCTCTGTCCTCTATCTTGTTAAATGTGTTCAGGTGTTTTGGTCAGGTCCACTAATTGGCCACACCTGATCTTAATGAGTGCTGGTTTCCTTTGAAATGGGGTCTGTTTGAATAGCTAAAAAAAACGTGGAACACTAGCTCCATCCTGGTGGGGCAGTGGACTAATTCCATGGATAGAGAACAGAAGATCATAGGTTTGAGTCTCACTGAGCTGTGTGCCACAATCAAGTGTTTGCATGATTAATGCTTAAGCAAATCCATTTTCATGTGTAGTATCTGTACTTGGAGTTCAGAATAGTTAACCTAAATTAGCATTGTTATTAAAAATCTTATTAAAACAATCAGGGAAAGCTTTAAGGAAATTATTCAAAAACCTCCAAATAACCTAAAGTTTCCATTCTCAGACCGTTAAAATAAAACCTCCCATTAAAACTTTCAGGGAGCCAAAGTAAAACTTTCTCAAAACCTCCCGTCAAACTAAAAATGTACTCTCCCAGAACAAGAAAATGTTCACTTCCATTCTCAGAACGGTTAAAGGGGAACTACCCCCACTGGTTTTAGCCTCGTTTTTTGGTTTGCTCCTCAAGAAATGCTGGCGGCCATGACAGAAGCCAAACGGGAGTCGGTTTGGGGGTGTGGTTTGATGTGGGTGTTTCTTGGGTGTGTCCTTGCCACCATCAAGACACAACCATCTGTCAGAACGTTGCCCGCAGTTGTTTCCCCCCCACTCAATCACAACAAACAAACCTCATGCATGTTGAGTTCAATAACTATAGGCAGATGTATTGTGAGATGTCAGAGGAAACTTTGAATCGATCAATAGCCTACGGAGTAATATGAGAAGAATGCAATTGCTGAATTTATGTAGATATTCTAAATGAAGTGTTTTGATAACTTTCTAACGCAGTAAGAGGTCCATGTAGAATAAACACTTTTACATAATACCACAGAGGCATTGTTCTGCTAATATAACAATGCACCTTTCACCTTTCATTGTCATTCCATACCTTCCTGTATGGTGTCCTGTATAAAACAGGAGTTCCCTGATCCTGGTGCAGAATACACAGGGTTTGATACCATTTAATTCAATCATAAAAAAAGACAATACAAGTAAAAGTTGTGTCTAGTCAAATTTGGATGCTATTTAGAGCAGGTATGGGCAACTTTGACTGTGGTGGGGTCACAAGAAATCTGAACTCATCAGGAGGGGCCGTCATGGGACGGTAAGAAGATTTAGCAATGTTATAACTAATTTAATGCACATTTTTAAGTTTTAGAGTTAATCTGTTACACATTTTTCTTACACATTTTGCCATATGGTGGAGAGAAATGTTTACAGTTTTAAATATGATATCTGAGTGAAACTGACTAACAAAATCAATGGGGGCCCATTAAGTTTAGATAGCTGGCCACTAGACTAACTTACCAATAAAAAAAATGTTAGCTGACATGGGGTAATTGAGTGACTATCAGTGACTGACATAACAAGAGAAATACTGTTGATGCACAACCAAATTTTGAAGTTGCACCTTGTGTATTCCACTATTCTACCTCGCAACAGGAAGTTGAGACCCTGACAAATGCAACAGGCAATCCTCAAAACCAATATACATCTTATGAGGTGGTGTTGACTGGGAGGGCCTGTGACGGGATGATACAAAAGACAGCCAAGAGGTAAAATGCATTTTGTTATAAAGGAAGGACAGCGCTTTTTGAGTGTACTACTTGTTTCAGCTTGGCTGGCTAATTAACCTACTATTTTATCAAACCGGGTATTTTTTAATACACATCTCACATTACACAGATTACCGTTGTTGATGAAGCTGCCTGTTTCAACAGGGCAGTAACTCAGGTCAAGCTTATTATAGGTCATCACTAGTTACCACAGCCACAAAGTCAAACAGGCTGCCTATTTGTGACCGACTGCCTCGATTTGGTCTTATGTAGTAACATTTGTAATTGTGTTTTTTATATTGGATAAAAGTAGAGACTAAGAGCTAGAAAATGATATCTCATACACTGCAGTTGAGGAACAAATGGGAAAGTAATTCTGTTTTGAAAGTTGATCAACTTGTAACCTGACTTTTTATAAAAATGGCACGTATATGTTTTGGGACATCTATTGGAGAGCCCTTCTTTGTCAACACCCATTCAGCATTGTTCACACCCTCTTAAGCCTTAACCCCGTCCATCTCTTTAAAGCATGTGAGGCCATGTGCTAAACAGTGAGTATGGTAGCGCACGACCAAAGATTTCAAGACGAAAGGCTGGTTTATTCTACTTCTATCTACATGTCTGTAGGCCGTTGTCGCAGTGACATCATGAAAATTCTATTGTCATCCAACATCAAACTTGACGTTGTCGGTATGAAAAAGTATAAACACTAAAATGACAGGCTGCATGACATCAGCAGTCTGGGGTCCAAAATAGCATAACTGGTGCATTTTAACACCAATAACCCCATCCATACAAATTAATTTAGTATATGTCAATCTAGCAAATCGGGCAACTAAAAGCAACTTCCTACACAATGTTTTTGGTTAGTTTCTAGCTTGTAAGAAGGTGTAATTATCAAATCAAATCAAAGTTTACTTGCCACGTGCGCCAAATACAACAGTGAAATGCTTACTTACAGGCTCTAACCAATAGTGCAAAATAGGTATTAGGTGAACAATAAATAAGTAAAGAAATAAAACAACAGTAAAAAGACAGGCTATAAACAGTAGCGAGGCTATAAAAGTAGCGAGGCTACATACAGACACCGGTTAGTCAGGCTGATTTATTTAGTATGTACATGAATGTATGGTTAAAGTGAATATGCATATATGATAAACAGAGAGAAGCAGCAGCGTAAAAAGAGGTGTTGTGGGGGAGGCACACAATGCAAATAGTCCGGGTAGCCATTTGATTACCTGTTCAGGAGTCTTATGGCTTGGGAGTAAAAACTGTTGAGAAGCCTTTTTGTCCTAGACTTGGCACTCCGGTACCGCTTGCCATGCGGTAGTAGAGAGAACAGTCTATGATTGGAGTGGCTGGGGTCTTTGACAATTTTTAGGGCCTTCCTCTGACATCACCTGGTGTAGAGGTCGTGGTTGGCAAGCAGTTTAGCCCCAGTTATATTCTGGGCCGTACGCACTACCCTCTGTAGTGCCTTGGGGTCAGAGACCGAGCAATTGCCGTACCAGGCAGCGATACAACCAGTAAGGATGCTCTCGATGTTGCAGCTGTAGAACCTTTTGAGGATCTCAGGACCCATGACAAATCTTTTCAGTTTCCTGAGGGGGAATAGGCTTTGTCATGCCCTCTTCACGACTGTCTTGAAGTGTTTGGACCATTCTAGTTTGTTGTTGATGTGGACACCAAGGAACTTGAAGCTCTCAACCTGCTCCACTACAGCCCTGTTGATGAGAATGGGGGCGTGCTCGGTCCTCCTTTTCCTGTAGTCCACAATTATCTCCTTAGTCTTGGTTACCTTGAGGGATAGGTTGTTATTCTGGCGGCACCCGGCCAGGTCTCTGACCTCCTCCCTATAGACTGTCTCGTCGTTGTCGGTGATCAGGCCTACTACTGTTGTGTCATCTGAAAACTTAATGATGGTGTTGGAGTTGTGCCTGGCCATACAGTCGTGGGTGAACAGGGAGTACAGGAGGGGACTGAGCACACACCCCTGGGGAGCTCCAGTTTTGAGAATCAGCGTAGCAGATGTGTTGCTACCTACCCTCACCACCTGGGGGCGGCCCGTCAGGAAGTCCAGGATCCAGTTGCAGAGGGAGGTGTTTAGTCCCAGGATCTTTAGCTTAGTGATGAGCTTTGAGGGTACTATGGTGTTGAATGCTGAGCTGTTGTCAATGAATAGCATTCTCACATAAGTGATCCTTTTGTCCAGGTATGAAAAGGCAGTGTGGAGTGCAATAGAGATTGCATCATCTGTGGATCTGTTTGGGCGGTATGCAAATTGGAGTGGGACTAGGGTTTCTGGGATAATGGTGTTGATGTGAGCAAATACCAACCTTTAAAAGCACTTCATGGCTACGGATGTGAGTGCTATGGGTCTGTAGTCATTCAGGCAGGTTGCCTTTGTGCTCTTGGGCACAGGGACTATGGTGGTCTGCTTCAAACATGTTGGTATTACAGACTCAATCAGGGACATGTTGAAATTGTCAGTGAAGACACCTGTCAGTTGGTCAGCACATTCCCGGAGCAAATGTCCTGGTAATCCATCTGGCCCCGCAGCCTTGTGTATGTTGACCTGTTTAAAGGTCTTACTCACGTCGGCTACGGAGAGCGTGATCACACAGTCGTCCGGAACAGCTGATGCTGTCATGCATGCCTCAGTGTTGCTTGCCTCGAAGCGAGCATAGAAGTGGTTTAGCTCATCTGGTAGGCTCGTATCACTGGGCAGCTCGCAGCTGTGCTTCCCTTTGTAGTCTGTAATAGTTTGCAAGCCCTGCCACATAACACGAGCGTAGGAGCCGGTGTAGTATAATTCAATTTTAGCCCTGTATTGATTATTGTCTGTTTGATGGTACGTCGCAGGGCATAGCAGGATTTATTGAAAGCTTCCGGGTTAGAGTCCCGCACCTTGAAAGTGGCAGTTCTACCCTTTAGCTCAGTTCGAATGTTGCCTTTAATCCATGGGTTCTGGTTGGGGTATGTACGTGCGGTCACTGTGGGGACGACGTCCTCGATGCACTTATTGATAAAGCCAGTGACTGATGTGGTGTACTCCTCAATGCCATCGGAAGAATCCCGGAACATGTTCCAGTCTGTGATAGAAAAACAGTCCTGTAGTTTAGTATCTGCTTCATCTGAACAATTTTATATAGACCGAGTCACTGGTGCTTCCTGCTTTAATCTTTGCTTGTAAGCAGGAATCCGGAAGATAGAGTTGTGGTCGGATTTACCATATCGGTACAGTGTAAATGTAAACGGTACAGTGAAATGGTTACTCGCATAGTGAAGTATTTTGTTTAGACATGTAGCTAGCTAGCTAGCAAGTTAAACAATGAACCATAATCCCAACTCATAACGTTACTTCCCTGCATTAATCTACAGGAAGCTAATGCTAACCAACTAGTGAGGTTCAATGTTAGCTAGTTAGCAAACATAAGGCTATATCTAGCAATGCAAATGTCTCTGAGTTATGTACAATTTCTCTTCATAAAGTGTGATTTTAACATGAACCCTAAACTTAACACAACCTTAACTACACTGCTTACCTTATGCCTATCCCTAACCTTAAATTAAGACCAAAAAGCACATTTTTGTTTTCATATTTTTTTTGTGATGTAACCAAATGTGGACTTTGTGGCTGTGGTAGCTAGAGGAACCTTAATTCTGTGCTTTACAAATGCTAACGTGTAATTGCTTTTTAGGGACAGTCACTCTTTAAAAAAAAAACATTTTTATCAGTCATGAAACGTATGGCTTCATTCCCACAACCAGAACAATGAGAAACCAAAAATGTTCATTCCCATATCTTCCGAGTAACCAAATGTGCTAGCTGGGAGCCTACTCTTGGTAGTTTTCCTCATACCCTGCTGTTTTCATTATACCCTGCTGAACAACAGTAATTTACATTAGGCCAGTCAACAGTTTATAGTAATGAGTCTTCTTTAATAAGACTGGATGAGTTGAGTACACACTTAGAAAAATAACTTATATCTAGAGCCTCTTCATGAATGATGTACAGTAAGCTGTCTAATAACTAGACTAACCAGCTCAATGCAAAACAGTGTCTAAATGGAAAGAGGAAGTTTCTTCAGAGCAGTATGTTGTATGTTGAGAAAAGGCTAGTCCTTATTTAATGTCACAATGTGAGAGTTTGTGGCTGGGGATTGGGTAAGGAAGGATGTGTCTGGCAGGCTCTTGGAATCTGTTCCAAGTGGCACCCTATTCCCTATATAGTGCACTACATAAGGCTCTGGTCAAAGTAATGTTCAATGTAGGGAATAGGGTGCAATTTGGGATGTAGCCCCGATGTGTCTATAGATGGCACAGACAGAGAGAGACCTTTGAGTCTCGGACTTGTCTGATAGGGAAGCAAGGCTTCACTAATTGGTGTGCAGGGCTGGAGCACAATTAAGCATTTTCTAGCAGGATTAGACAAAGACGAGGACTGTTTCGGTCGAAAGCAACTCTTCATTGTGACCCCCCCTTCTCTTCTCTCATCCAATACCCCTAAAAAAGACAACTGTCTTAGTGTTCAGAGAGTTTCACCATAGGTGTGCAAATGTGGAAGTCTATGGTGCCAATAACCCAATAAAACAAACATTCATTTGATAGGCTTCTATCATCCCTTCCTGTTTTTAGCCTGCCTGCTTCAGTAAGGTTTGAATAAGTGTCCTGTGATCTGTTCGTCCAAATTTAAAGGGCTTGTCTAACATTCGCCTCTCAGTGTCAGGCCATTGAGGGCAGGCTGGTTGGTTGCCACTTGCGCCTACACTTGTGCCTACTGTCTACCATGTCAGTATCTCATTCACAGCCCAGTGATCAGCTTTAAAGAGTAATTAGAAATTGACATGTGTCACAGGAACAACAAAGTGCACAGCTCTTTGAGTCTCACAAACAAGACAGCACCATCACAACCCATAGGGCGGCACACAATTGGGCCCACGCCTGAGTGTGTGGTCATTGAGACAGCAAGCCAAGCGCACGTACGTCAGGACACAGGGTAAATGTGCTTTTAATGACTCTTAAGTTTTAGTAGACAAGCAGGCTTTTGTGGAGACGGGGCCTGAACAACGCACCACTTTCTTTTCTTCAGGAGCTTTGTCTGTCATGGTCTGGTGGATGTGGAGAGGAGTGTGACTGGAGGATGGGCAGTGTATGTGTGCTCAGGTCTCTTACTCTTAATTAGTTTCCAGTTTGTTCTATGATGATTGTTCAAATTTCTCTTAAGGATCACTCTCTTTCTCTTCCTTCTCTGGTGCTGTATCTTCCCCCTTCTCCAACTCTGGATCTGTTCATAAAGGTTACATGAACATACTGTATATTTTTATGTATGAACGTGATTTCCCGTGCTGCACCTAAAACCACCTCATAGCCTAGCTACCCCTCACAGAGATGTATCCATTCACATCCAGTCCACAGCTCCTCTGTTGAAATCCACAGTTCCTCTGTTACCGTCCGGTATCATCCAGTCTACAGTATCATTCATAAGTGCTTAGGGACTTTGTAAATAGCTTACTTCTGCTATTGCCTAGTTCTCACTGCTTTGTCTGTCTTGAGTAGGGCTCAGTTCAGTAATATCTGTGGTATGGGGACAGGCCGGGGTGTAGTGTGGAGAGAACAGACTGTTTGTGCTACAGAGCTGATAGCTGCTGTCTATGAATAGGACAGGAAGACTTGTGTTCCTGTCAGACACTGCTGAAAGCTGTGGGTGATGCTGAGAGCCATGCTCTGAGAAAATAACTGCACTGGAAAATGCCTCACTTCTCCACCACTAAATCCGTGTGTAAGTCCCAGCTCATGTCAGCAACAACTATAAGCAGAGAGGAATATATTGTGTGTCACGTCATGCGGGATCTTACTTCAGCCAACTAATGTTTCCTCTCAAATACATTTCTCTAGTGATTCCCATACACATTCACCACATAGTCACAAATGGCTTTCCGTTCTCAGCCAGGGAGGGACGACTGTGTAGTAGACTGACCCTTATTGGTAGCCAATCAAATGAGGGAACCCCTAGGTAGCCAAGTCGATTTGACACATATTGAGATATAGGGCTCTTTGACACATAGATCCATGGGTAATGAGCAATCCATACATAGCTCTGTCTCTACACATTTTAACTGGATGGACAGAATGTAAAGAAACAGGAATATTATGTTCTGCCATAATCATTGCTCCACAATCACCTAGTATCAGGTTTAATGTAAAACATACTACATTTTATCAGTACAGTATGTATGACATAACTGAGTGCAGGCAGGCTCAGGGAGCAGGTTCTCTGAGGTTGTCTCCCTCTCCTTCTTCACTCTCCTATTAGTATCAACATCATCATACAGAGATAGGCATGCTCTTAGCACAGATCCCCAATCCATGATTCACACTTCCCCCCTGACTGCACGTCTCAACTTTATACAACGGCAACAGGAGCACTCTCCTCTCCACTGTGGCCTACTGGCTATGTATAGCTGCTGCTTTGGCCCACTGGCTATTTATAGCTGCCACTGCCCGCTGTGGCCCACTGGCTAATTATAGCCGCCGCTGCTGTGGCCCACTGGCTAATTATAGCTGCCGCTGCTGTGGCCCACTGGCTATTTATTGCTGCCACTGCTGTGGCCCACTGGCTAAATATAGCTGCCACCGCTGTGGCCCACTGGCTAATTATAGCTGCCGCTGCAGTGGCCCACTGGCTAATTATAGCATCCACTGCTGTGGCCCACTGGCTAATTATAGTTGCTGCTGATGTGGCCTAATTACTATTTATAGCTGCTGCTGTGGCCCACTGGCGAAATATTGTTGCCGCTGCAGTGGACCACTGGCAAATTATAGCTGCCGCTGCTGTGGCCCACTGGCAAATTATAGCTGCCGCTGCTGTGGCCCACTGGCTAATTATAGCGGCCGCTGCTGTGGCCCACTGGCTACTTCAAGCTGCCGCTGTGGCTAACTGGCTTATTATAGCTGCCACTGCTGTGGCCCACTAACTCATTTTCGTTGCCACCGCTGTGGCCCACTGGCTATTTATAGCGGCCGCTGTGGCCCACTCGCTATTAATAGCTGCCGCTGCTACTGTGGCCTTATGGCTAATTATAGTTGCTGCCACTGCTTTGGCCCACTGGTTATTATAGCTGCCACTGCTGTGGCCCGCTGGCAAATTATAGCTGCCACTATGGCCCGGTGGCTAATTATAGCTGCCGCTGCTGTGGCCCATTGGCTAATTATGGCTGCAGCTGCTGTGGCAAACTGGCTAATTATAGCTGCTGCTGCTGTGGCCCACTGGCTAATTAGAGCAGCCACTGCTTTAGCCCACTGGTTAATTATAGCTACCACTGCTGTGGCCCGCTGGCTAATTATAGCTGCCGCTGTGGCCAACTGGCTAATTAGAGCTGCCACTGCTTTGGCCGACTGGTTAATTATAGCTGCCGCTGCTGTGGCCCACTGGCTATTTTTAGCTGACGCTGCTGTGGCCCACTGGCAAATTAGAGCTGCCGCTGCTGTGACCCACTGGCTATGTATAGCTGCTGCTGTGGCCCACTGGCTATGTATAGCTGCCGCTGTGGCCCACTGGCTAATTATAGCTGCCGCTGCTGTGGCCCACTGGCTGTTTATAGCTGCTGCTGTGGCCCACTGGCTATGTATAGATGCCGCTGTGGCCCAATGGCTAATTATAGCTGCCGCTGTGGCCCACTGGCTATGTATAGCTGCCGCTGTGGCCCACTGGCTATGTATTGCTGCCGCTGTGGCCCACTGGCTAATTATAGCTGCCGCTGCTGTGGCCCACTGGCTGTTTATAGCTGCCTCTGTGGCCCACTGGATGTTTATAGCTGCCTCTGTGGCCCACTTGCTAATTTTAGCTGCCGCTGTGGCCCACTGGCTAAATATAGCTGCCACCACTGTGGCCCACTGGCTAATTATAGCTGCAACTGCTGTGGACCACTGGCTAATTATAGCTGCCGCTGCTGTGGCCCACTGGCTGTTTATAGCTGCTGCTGTGGCCCACTGGCTAATTATAGCTGCCACTGTTGTGTCCCACTGGCTAATTTTAGTTGCCGCCGCTGTAGCCCACCTGTTATTAATAGCTGCCTCTACTGCTGTGGCCTACTGGCTAATTATAGCTGCCACTGTTGTGTTCCACTGGCTAATTTTAGTTGCCGCCGCTGTGGCCCACCTGTTAATAATAGCTGCCCCTGCTGCTGTGGCCTACTGGCTAATTATAGCTGGTGCTGCTGTGGCCCACTGGCTAATTATAGCTGGTGCTGCTGTGGTCCACTGGCTAATTATAGCTGGTGCTGCTGTGGTCCACTGGCTAATTATAGCTGCCACTGCTGTGGCCCGCTGGCTAATTATAGATGCTGCTGCTGTGGCCCACTGGCTATGTATTTCTGCTGCTGTGGCCTGCTGGCTATGTATAGCTGCCGCTGCTGTGGCCCACTGGCTAATTATAGCTGTCGCTGCTGTGGCCCACTGGCTATTTATAGCTGCCACTGCTGTGGCCCACTGGCTATTTATAGCTGCCACTGCTGTGGTCCACTGGCTGTTAATAGCTGCCACTGTCGTCCACTGGCTACTTATATCTGCCGCTGCTGTGGTCCACTGGCTATGTATAGCTGCTGCTGTGGCCCACTGGCTATGTATAGCTGCCGCTGTGGCCCACTGGCTAATTATAGCTGCCGCTGCTGTGGCCCACTGGCTGTTTATAGCTGCTGCTGTGGCCCACTGGCTATGTATAGCTGCCGCTGTGGCCCACTGGCTAATTATAGCTGCCTCTGTTGCCCACTGGCTATGTATAGCTGCCGCTGTGGCCCACTGGCTATGTATAGCTGCCGCTGTGGCCCACTGGCTAATTATAGCTGCCGCTGCTGTGGCCCACTGGCTGTTTATAGCTGCCTCTGTGGCCCACTTGCTAATTATAGCTGCCGCTGTGGCCCACTGGCTAAATATAGCTGCCACCGCTGTGGCCCACTGGCTAATTATAGCAGCAACTGCTGTGGACCACTGGCTAATTATAGCTGCCGCTGCTGTGGTCCACTGGCTGTTTATAGCTGCCACTGCTGTGGTCCACTGGCTGTTAATAGCTGCCGCTGTCGTCCACTGGCTACTTATATCTGCCGCTGCTGTGGTCCACTGGCTATGTATAGCTGCTGCTGTGGCCCACTGGCTATGTATAGCTGCCGCTGTGGCCCACTGGCTAATAATAGCTGCCCCTGCTGCTGTGGCCTACTGGCTAATTATAGCTGGTGCTGCTGTGGCCCACTGACTAATTATAGCTGGTGCTGCTGTGGTCCACTGGCTAATTATAGCTGGTGCTGCTGTGGTCCACTGGCTAATTAGAGCTGCCACTGCTGTGGCCCGCTGGCTAATTATAGATGCTGCTGCTGTGGCCCACTGGCTATGTATTTCTGCTGCTGTGGCCTGCTGGCTATGTATAGCTGCCACTGCTGTGGCCCACTGGCTAATTATAGCTGTCGCTGCTGTGGCCCACTGGCTATTTATAGCTGCCACTGCTGTGGCCCACTGGCTATTTATAGCTGCCACTGCTGTGGTCCACTGGCTGTTAATAGCTGCCGCTGTCGTCCACTGGCTACTTATATCTGCCGCTGCTGTGGTCCACTGGCTATGTATAGCTGCTGCTGTGGCCCACTGGCTATGTATAGCTGCCGCTGTGGCCCACTGGCTAATTATAGCTGCCGCTGCTGTGGCCCACTGGCTGTTTATAGCTGCTGCTGTGGCCCACTGGCTATGTATAGCTGCCGCTGTGGCCCACTGGCTAATTATAGCTGCCTCTGTGGCCCACTGGCTATGTATAGCTGCCGCTGTGGCCCACTGGCTATGTATAGCTGCCGCTGTGGCCCACTGGCTAATTATAGCTGCCGCTGCTGTGGCCCACTGGCTGTTTATAGCTGCCTCTGTGGCCCACTGGCTGTTTATAGCTGCCTCTGTGGCCCACTTGCTAATTATAGCTGCCGCTGTGGCCCACTGGCTAAATATAGCTGCCACCGCTGTGGCCCACTGGCTAATTATAGCTACCACTGCTGTGGACCACTGGCTAATTATATCTGCCGCTGCTGTGGTCCACTGGCTATGTATAGCTGCTGCTGTGGCCCACTGGCTATGTATAGCTGCCGCTGTGGCCCACTGGCTAATTATAGCTGCCGCTGCTGTGGCCCACTGGCTGTTTATAGCTGCTGCTGTGGCCCACTGGCTATGTATAGCTGCCGCTGTGGCCCACTGGCTAATTATAGCTGCCTCTGTGGCCCACTGGCTATGTATAGCTGCCGCTGTGGCCCACTGGCTATGTATAGCTGCCGCTGTGGCCCACTGGCTAATTATAGCTGCCGCTGCTGTGGCCCACTGGCTGTTTATAGCTGCCTCTGTGGCCCACTGGCTGTTTATAGCTGCCTCTGTGGCCCACTTGCTAATTATAGCTGCCGCTGTGGCCCACTGGCTAAATATAGCTGCCACCGCTGTGGCCCACTGGCTAATTATAGCTGCAACTGCTGTGGACCACTGGCTAATTATAGCTGCCGCTGCTGTGGTCCACTGGCTAATTATAGCTGGTGCTGCTGTGGTCCACTGGCTAATTAGAGCTGCCACTGCTGTGGCCCGCTGGCTAATTATAGATGCTGCTGCTGTGGCCCACTGGCTATGTATTTCTGCTGCTGTGGCCTGCTGGCTATGTATAGCTGCCGCTGCTGTGGCCCACTGGCTAATTATAGCTGTCGCTGCTGTGGCCCACTGGCTATTTATAGCTGCCACTGCTGTGGCCCACTGGCTATTTATAGCTGCCACTGCTGTGGTCCACTGGCTGTTAATAGGTGCCGCTGTCGTCCACTGGCTACTTATATCTGCCGCTGCTGTGGTCCACTGGCTATGTATAGCTGCTGCTGTGGCCCACTGGCTATGTATAGCTGCCGCTGTGGCCCACTGGCTAATTATAGCTGCCGCTGTTGTGGCCCACTGGCTGTTTATAGCTGCCTCTGTGGCCCACTGGCTGTTTATAGCTGCCTCTGTGGCCCACTTGCTAATTATAGCTGCCGCTGTGGCCCACTGGCTAAATATAGCTGCCACCGCTGTGGCCCACTGGCTAATTATAGCTGCAACTGCTGTGGACCACTGGCTAATTATAGCTGCCGCTGCTGTGGTCCACTGGCTGTTTATAGCTGCCACTGCTTTGGTCCACTGGCTGTTAATAGCTGCCGCTGTCGTCCACTGGCTACTTATATCTGCCGCTGTGGCCCACTGGCTATGTATAGCTGCCGCTGTGGCCCACTGGCTAATAATAGCTGCCCCTGCTGCTGTGGCCTACTGGCTAATTATAGCTGGTGCTGCTGTGGCCCACTGGCTAATTATAGCTGGTGCTGCTGTGGTCCACTGGCTAATTATAGCTGGTGCTGCTGTGGTCCACTGGCTAATTAGAGCTGCCACTGCTGTGGCCCGCTGGCTAATTATAGATGCTGCTGCTGTGGCCCACTGGCTAAGTATTTCTGCTGCTGTGGCCTGCTGGCTATGTATAGCTGCCGCTGCTGTGGCCCACTGGCTAATTATAGCTGTCGCTGCTTTGGCCCACTGGCTATTTATAGCTGCCACTGATGTGGCCCACTGGCTATTTATAGCTGCCACTGCTGTGGTCCACTGGCTGTTAATAGCTGCCGCTGTCGTCCACTGGCTACTTATATCTGCAGCTGCTGTGGTCCACTGGCTATGTATAGCTGCTGCTGTGGCCCACTGGCTATGTATAGCTGCCGCTGTGGCCCACTGGCTAATTATAGCTGCCGCTGCTGTGGCCCACTGGCTGTTAATAGCTGCCGCTGTGGCCCACTGGCTATGCATAGCTGCCGCTGTGGCCCACTGGCTAATTATAGCTGCCTGTGTGGCCCACTGGCTATGTATAGCTGCCGCTGTGGCCCACTGGCTATGTATAGCTGCCGCTGTGGCCCACTGGCTAATTATAGCTGCCGCTGCTGTGGCCCACTGGCTGTTTATAGCTGCCTCTGTGGCCCTCTGGCTGTTTATAGCTGCCTCTGTGGCCCACTTGCTAATTATAGCTGCCGCTGTGGCCCACTGGCTAAATATAGCTGCCACCGCTGTGGCCCACTGGCTAATTATAGCTGCAACTGCTGTGGACCACTGGCTAATTATAGCTGCCGCTGCTGTGGTCCACTGGCTGTTTATAGCTGCCACTGCTGTGGTCCACTGGCTGTTAATAGCTGCCGCTGTCGTCCACTGGCTACTTATATCTGCCGCTGCTGTGGTCCACTGGCTATGTATAGCTGCTGCTGTGGCCCACTGGCTATGTATAGCTGCCGCTGTGGCCCACTGGCTAATAATAGCTGCCCCTGCTGCTGTGGCCTACTGGCTAATTATAGCTGGTGCTGCTGTGGTCCACTGGCTAATTATAGCTGGTGCTGCTGTGGTCCACTGGCTAATTAGAGCTGCCACTGCTGTGGCCCGCTGGCTAATTATAGATGCTGCTGCTGTGGCCCACTGGCTATGTATTTCTGCTGCTGTGGCCTGCTGGCTATGTATAGCTGCCGCTGCTGTGGCCCACTGGCTAATTATAGCTGTCGCTACTGTGGCCCACTGGCTATTTATAGCTGCCACTGCTGTGGCCCACTGGCTATTTATAGCTGCCACTGCTGTGGTCCACTGGCTGTTAATAGCTGCCGCTGTCGTCCACTGGCTACTTATATCTGCCGCTGCTGTAGTCCACTGGCTATGTATAGCTGCTGCTGTGGCCCACTGGCTATGTATAGCTGCCGCTGTGGCCCACTGGCTAATTATAGCTGCCGCTGCTGTGGCCCACTGGCTGTTTATAGCTGCTGCTGTGGCCCACTGGCTATGTATAGCTGCCGCTGTGGCCCACTGGCTAATTATAGCTGCCTCTGTGGCCCACTGGCTATGTATAGCTGCCGCTGTGGCCCACTGGCTATGTATAGCTGCCGCTGTGGCCCACTGGCTAATTATAGCTGCCGCTGCTGTGGCCCACTGGCTGTTTATTTATTTATTTTATTTATTTTATTTTACCTTTATTTAACCAGGTAGGCAAGTTGAGAACAAGTTCTCATTTACAATTGCGACCTGGCCAAGATAAAGCAAAGCAGTTCGACAGATACAACAACACAGAGTTACACATGGAGTAAAACAAACATACAGTCAATAATAAAGTATAAACAAGTCTATATACAATGTGAGCAAATGAGGTGAGAAGGGAGGTAAAGGCAAAAAAAAAAAGGCCTTGGTGGCAAGGTAAATACAATATAGCAAGTAAAACACTGGAATGGTAGTTTTGCAATGGAAGAATGTGCAAAGTAGAAATAAAAATAATGGGGTGCAAAGGAGCAAAAATAAATAAATAAATTAAATACAGATGGGAAAGAGGTAGTTGATAGGGCTAAATTATATGTGGGCTATGTACAGGTGCAGTAATCTGTGAGCTGCTCTGACAGTTGGTGCTTAAAGCTAGTGAGGGAGATAAGTGTTTCCAGTTTCAGAGATTTTTGTAGTTCGTTCCAGTCATTGGCAGCAGAGAACTGGAAAGAGAGGCGGCCAAAGAAAGAATTGGTTTTGGGGGTGACTAGAGAGATATACCTGCTGGAGCGTGTGCTACAGGTGGGAGATGCTATGGTGACCAGCGAGCTGAGATAAGGGGGGACTTTACCTAGCAGGGTCTTGTAGATGACATGGAGCCAGTGGGTTTGGCGACGAGTATGAAGCGAGGGCCAGCCAACGAGAGCGTACAGGTCGCAATGGTGGGTAGTGTATGGGGCTTTGGTGACAAAACGGATTGCACTGTGATAGACTGCATCCAGTTTGTTGAGTAGGGTATTGGAGGCTATTTTGTAAATTACATCGCCAAAGTCGAGGATTGGTAGGATGGTCAGTTTTACAAGGGTATGTTTGGCAGCATGAGTGAAGGATGCTTTGTTGCGAAATAGGAAGCCAATTCTAGATTTAACTTTGGATTGGAGATGTTTGATATGGGTCTGGAAGGAGAGTTTACAGTCTAACCAGACACCTAAGTATTTGTAGTTGTCCACGTATTCTAAGTCAGAGCCGTCCAGAGTAGTGATGTTGGACAGGCGGGTAGGTGCAGGTAGTGATCGGTTGAAGAGCATGCATTTAGTTTTACTTGTATTTAAGAGCAGTTGGAGGCCACGGAAGGAGAGTTGTATGGCATTGAAGCTTGCCTGGAGGGTTGTTAACACAGTGTCCAAAGAAGGGCCGGAAGTATACAGAATGGTGTCGTCTGCGTAGAGGTGGATCAGAGACTCACCAGCAGCAAGAGCGACCTCATTGATGTATACAGAGAAGAGAGTCGGTCCAAGAATTGAACCCTGTGGCACCCCCATAGAGACTGCCAGAGGTCCGGACAACAGACCCTCAGATTTGACACACTGAACTCTATCAGAGAAGTAGTTGGTGAACCAGGCGAGGCAATCATTTGAGAAACCAAGGCTGTTGAGTCTGCCGATGAGGATGTGGTGATTGACAGAGTCGAAAGCCTTGGCCAGATCAATGAATACGGCTGCACAGTAATGTTTCTTATCGATGGCGGTTAAGATATCGTTTAGGACCTTGAGCGTGGCTGAGGTGCACCCATGACCAGCTCTGAAACCAGATTGCATAGCAGAGAAGGTATGGTGAGATTCAAAATGGTCGGTAATCTGTTTGTTGACTTGGCTTTCGAAGACCTTAGAAAGGCATGGTAGGATAGATATAGGTCTGTAGCAGTTTGGGTCAAGAGTGTCCCCCCCTTTGAAGAGGGGGATGACCGCAGCTGCTTTCCAATCTTTGGGAATCTCAGACGACACGAAAGAGAGGTTGAACAGGCTAGTAATAGGGGTGGCAACAATTTCGGCAGATAATTTTAGAAAGAAAGGGTCCAGATTGTCTAGCCCGGCTGATTTGTAGGGGTCCAGATTTTGCAGCTCTTTCAGAACATCAGCTGAATGGATTTGGGAGAAGGAGAAATGGGGAAGGCTTGGGCGAGTTGCTGTTGGGGGTGCAGTGCTGTTGACAGGGGTAGGAGTAGCCAGGTGGAAAGCATGGCCAGCAGTAGAAAAATGCTTATTGAAATTTTCAATTATGGTGGATTTATCAGTGGTGACAGTGTTTCCTATCTTCAGTGCAGTGGGCAGCTGGGAGGAGGTGTTCTTATTCTCCATGGACTTTACAGTGTCCCAGAACTTTTTTGAGTTAGTGTTGCAAGAAGCAAATTTCTGCTTGAAAAAGCTAGCCTTGGCTTTTCTAACTGCCTGTGTATAATGGTTTCTAGCTTCCCTGAACAGCTGCATATCACGGGGGCTGTTCGATGCTAATGCAGAACGCCATAGGACGTTTTTGTGTTGATTAAGGGCAGTCAGGTCTGGGGAGAACCAAGGGCTATATCTGTTCCTGGTTCTAAATTTCTTGAATGGGGCATGTTTATTTAAGATGGTTAGGAAGGCATTTTTAAAAAATATCCAGGCATCCTCTACTGACGGGATGAGGTCAATATCCTTCCAGGATACCCCGGCCAGGTCGATTAGAAAGGCCTGCTCGCTGAAGTGTTTCAGGGAGCGTTTTACAGTGATGAGAGGAGGTCGTTTGACCGCTGACCCATTACGGATGCAGGCAATGAGGCAGTGATCGCTGAGATCTTGGTTGAAGACAGCAGAGGTGTATTTAGAGGGGAAGTTGGTTAGGATGATATCTATGAGGGTGCCTGTGTTTAAGGCTTTGGGGAGGTACCTGGTAGGTTCATTGATAATTTGTGTGAGATTGAGGGCATCAAGTTTAGATTGTAGGATGGCTGGGGTGTTAAGCATGTTCCAGTTTAGGTCGCCTAGCAGCACGAGCTCTGAAGATAGATGGGGGGCAATCAGTTCACATATGGTGTCCAGAGCACAGCTGGGGGCAGAGGGTGGTCTATAGCAGGCGGCAACGGTGAGAGACTTGTTTTTAGAAAGGTGGATTTTTAAAAGTAGAAGTTCAAATTGTTTGGGTACAGACCTGGATATTAGGACAGAACTCTGCAGGCTATCTTTGCAGTAAATTGCAACACCGCCCCCTTTGGCAGTTCTATCTTGTCTGAAAATGTTGTAGTTTGGAATTAAAATGTCTGAATTTTTGGTGGTCTTCCTAAGCCAGGATTCAGACACAGCTAGAACATCAGGGTTGGCAGAGTGTGCTAAAGCAGTGAATAGAACAAACTTAGGGAGGAGGCTTCTAATGTTAACATGCATGAAACCAAGGCTATTACGGTTACAGAAGTCGTCAAAAGAGAGCGCCTGGGGAATAGGAGTGGAGCTAGGCACTGCAGGGCCTGGATTCACCTCTACATCGCCAGAGGAACATAGGAGGAGTAGGATAAGGGTGCGACTAAAAGCAATAAGAATTGGTCGTCTAGAACGTCTGGAACAGAGAGTAAAAGGAGGTTTCTGGGGGCGATAAAATAGCATCAAGGTATAATGTACAGACAAAGGTAAGGTAGGATGTGAATACAGTGGAGGTAAACCTAGGTATTGAGTGATGAAGAGAGAGATATTGTCTCTAGAAACATCATTGAAACCAGGAGATGTCATTGCATGTGTGGGTGGTGGAACTAATAGGTTGGATAAGGTATAGTGAGCAGGACTAGAGGCTCTACAGTGAAATAAGCCAATAAACACTAACCAGAACAGCAATGGACAAGACATATTGACATTAAGGAGAGGCATGCTTAGTCGAGTGATCAAAAGGGTCCAGTGAGTGGAGAGGTTGGTTTAGGGTCACGGCGATTTAGACAGCTAGCCAAGCCAACCGGTAGCAAGCTAGCATAGGATGGAGTCTGTTGTTAGCCACCTCTTGCGTTCGGTCAGTAGATTAGTGGGGTTCCGTGTGGTAGAGGGGATTAATCCAAATCACACAACAACAACAAAAATA
The DNA here is from genome assembly GCF_013265735.2 of Oncorhynchus mykiss. Classification (NCBI taxonomy): domain Eukaryota; kingdom Metazoa; phylum Chordata; class Actinopteri; order Salmoniformes; family Salmonidae; genus Oncorhynchus; species Oncorhynchus mykiss. Next base: position 54,881,538 of record NC_048587.1, read on the forward strand.
AGAACAATAGATATAGTTATAGAGGCCCGAGAAGAAAACATAATAATTCAAATAAATAAATTGTCCGATTGTCTATTCAGATAGCAGCCGGAAAGACAGCTAACGGATAGCGGGCCGCAGATGGGCGTTCCGGTAACGTCGCGACAGAGGAGCCAGCCGGATCTCCTTCAGGTAGATAACGTCGGCAGTCCGGTTGTGAAGGCCCGGTGGGGCTCCGCGTAGGCAGTGAAACGGGTCCGGATAGGTGACTGCAGCCCAGGAGTGAATGATGGGACTCAGGCGTGATTGACGGAGCTGGCTAGCACCGGAACAATCGATGTTTGCTCCGGAATCGACGAAAGCCGACTGTCACACGGATAGCAGCTAGCTAGCTGTGAGATCCGGGTATGAATGTCCAGAGAGCAGTTGAAATCCAGGGACATGGAGAGAAAAATTGGTCCGGTATGTTCCGTTCCGAGCCGCGCTGCGCCGTACAAAACTGGCGATAGATTTTCGATAGATTTTCGAACTAAAGGACAGCCGATGACCACAAACCGTGGTTAGCTTCTGATTAGCTTCTGGGCTAGCTCCTGGCTAGCTTCTGGCTAGTTTCTGGCCAGCCTCCTGGAGTTTCTGGCTAGCTTCCTGAAGGATTGCAGATCTGAGGTAAATAATACTTTTTTATAAATATAAATTGGTGAGGCTGGTTGCAGGAGAGTGTTTAGAAGATGAGTTGATAGAAAATAAAAATAAAATGTATGTGAAAAAAGTTGTAAATATATATATATACAGGACACGACAAGACGAGGACAAAAGACGTCTGAACTGCTATGCGATCTTGTGGCCCACTGGCTGTTTATAGCTGCCTCTGTGGCCCACTTGCAAATTATAGCTGCCGCTGTGGCCCACTGGCTAAATATAGCTGCCACCGCTGTGGCCCACTGGCTAATTATAGCTGCAACTGCTGTGGACCACTGGCTAATTATAGCTGCCGCTGCTGTGGTCCACTGGCTGTTTATAGCTGCCACTGCTGTGGTCCACTGGCTGTTAATAGCTGCCACTGTCGTCCACTGGCTACTTATATCTGCCGCTGCTGTGGTCCACTGGCTATGTATAGCTCCTGCTGTGGCCCACTGGCTATGTATAGCTGCCGCTGTGGCCCACTGGCTAATTATAGCTGCCGCTGCTGTGGCCCACTGGCTGTTTATAGCTGCTGCTGTGGCCAACTGGCTATGTATAGCTGCCGCTGTAGCCCACTGGCTATGTATAGCTGCCGCTGTGGCCCACTGGCTATGTATAGCTGCCGCTGCTGTGGCCCACTGGCTAATTATAGCTGTCGCTACTGTGGCCCACTGGCTATTTATAGCTGCCACTGCTGTGGCCCACTGGCTATTTATAGCTGCCACTGCTGTGGTCCACTGGCTGTTAATAGCTGCCGCTGTCGTCCACTGGCTACTTATATCTGCCGCTGCTGTAGTCCACTGGCTATGTATAGCTGCTGCTGTGGCCCACTGGCTATGTATAGCTGCCGCTGTGGCCCACTGGCTAATTATAGCTGCCGCTGCTGTGGCCCACTGGCTGTTTATAGCTGCTGCTGTGGCCCACTGGCTATGTATAGCTGCCGCTGTGGCCCACTGGCTAATTATAGCTGCCTCTGTGGCCCACTGGCTATGTATAGCTGCCGCTGTGGCCCACTGGCTATGTATAGCTGCCGCTGTGGCCCACTGGCTAATTATAGCTGCCGCTGCTGTGGCCCACTGGCTGTTTATAGCTGCCTCTGTGGCCCACTGGCTGTTTATAGCTGCCTCTGTGGCCCACTTGCAAATTATAGCTGCCGCTGTGGCCCACTGGCTAAATATAGCTGCCACCGCTGTGGCCCACTGGCTAATTATAGCTGCAACTGCTGTGGACCACTGGCTAATTATAGCTGCCGCTGCTGTGGTCCACTGGCTGTTTATAGCTGCCACTGCTGTGGTCCACTGGCTGTTAATAGCTGCCACTGTCGTCCACTGGCTACTTATATCTGCCGCTGCTGTGGTCCACTGGCTATGTATAGCTCCTGCTGTGGCCCACTGGCTATGTATAGCTGCCGCTGTGGCCCACTGGCTAATTATAGCTGCCGCTGCTGTGGCCCACTGGCTGTTTATAGCTGCTGCTGTGGCCAACTGGCTATGTATAGCTGCCGCTGTAGCCCACTGGCTATGTATAGCTGCCGCTGTGGCCCACTGGCTATGTATAGCTGCCGCTGTGGCCCACTGGCTAATTATAGCTGCCGCTGCTGTGGCCCACTGGCTGTTTATAGCTGCCTCTGTGGCCCACTGGCTGTTTATAGCTGCCTCTGTGGCCCACTTGCTAATTATAGCTGCCACTGTGGCCCACTGGCTAAATATAGCTGCCACCGCTGTGGCCCACTGGCTAATTATAGCTGCAACTGCTGTGGACCACTGGCTAATTATAGCTGCCGCTGCTGTGGCCCACTGGCTGTTAATAGCTGCTGCTGTGGCCCACTGGCTAATTATAGCTGCCACTGTTGTGTCCCACTGGCTAATTTTAGTTGCCGCCGCTGTAGCCCACCTGTTATTAATAGCTGCCTCTGCTGCTGTGGCCTACTGGCTAATTATAGCTGCCACTGTTGTGTTCCACTGGCTAATTTTAGTTGCCGCCGCTGTGGCCCACCTGTTAATAATAGCTGCCCCTGCTGCTGTGGCCTACTGGCTAATTATAGCTGGTGCTGCTGTGGCCCACTGGCTAATTATAGCTGGTGCTGCTGTGGTCCACTGGCTAATTATAGCTGGTGCTGCTGTGGTCCACTGGCTAATTAGAGCTGCCACTGCTGTGGCCCGCTGGCTAATTATAGATGCTGCTGCTGTGGCCCACTGGCTATGTATTTCTGCTGCTGTGGCCTGCTGGCTATGTATAGCTGCCGCTGCTGTGGCCCACTGGCTAATTATAGCTGTCGCTGCTGTGGCCCACTGGCTATTTATAGCTGCCACTGCTGTGGCCCACTGGCTATTTATAGCTGCCACTGCTGTGGTCCACTGGCTGTTAATAGCTGCCGCTGTCGTCCACTGGCTACTTATATCTGCCGCTGCTGTGGTCCACTGGCTATGTATAGCTGCCGCTGTGGCCCACTGGCTAATTATAGCTGCCGCTGCTGTGGCCCACTGGCTATTTATAGCTGCCACTGCTGTGGTCCACTGGCTGTTAATAGCTGCCTCTGTCGTCCACTGGCTACTTATATCTGCCGATGCTGTGGTCCACTGGCTATGTATAGCTGCTGCTGTGGCCCACTGGCTATGTATAGCTGCCGCTGTGGTCCACTGGCTAATTAGAGCTGCCACTGCTGTGGCCCGCTGGCTAATTATAGATGCTGCTGCTGTGGCCCACTGGCTATGTATTTCTGCTGCTGTGGCCTGCTGGCTATGTATAGCTGCCGCTGCTGTGGCCCACTGGCTAATTATAGCTGTCGCTGCTGTGGCCCACTGGCTATTTATAGCTGCCACTGCTGTGGCCCACTGGCTATTTATAGCTGCCACTGCTGTGGTCCACTGGCTGTTAATAGCTGCCGCTGTCGTCCACTGGCTACTTATATCTGCCGCTGCTGTGGTCCACTGGCTATGTATAGCTGCCGCTGTGGCCCACTGGCTAATTATAGCTGCCGCTGCTGTGGCCCACTGGCTATTTATAGCTGCCACTGCTGTGGTCCACTGGCTGTTAATAGCTGCCTCTGTCGTCCACTGGCTACTTATATCTGCCGATGCTGTGGTCCACTGGCTATGTATAGCTGCTGCTGTGGCCCACTGGCTATGTATAGCTGCCGCTGTGGCCCACTGGCTAATTATAGCTGCCGCTGCTGTGGCCCACTGGCTGTTTATAGCTGCCTCTGTGGCCCACTGGCTGTTTATAGCTGCCTCTGTGGCCCACTTGCTAATTATAGCTGCCGCTGTGGCCCACTGGCTAAATATAGCTGCCACCGCTGTGGCCCACTGGCTAATTATAGCTGCAACTGCTGTGGACCACTGGCTAATTATAGCTGCCACTGCTGTGGTCCACTGGCTGTTTATAGCTGCCACTGCTGTGGTCCACTGGCTGTTAATAGCTGCCGCTGTCGTCCACTGGCTACTTATATCTGCCGCTGCTGTGGTCCACTGGCTATGTAAAGCTGCTGCTGTGGCCCACTGGCTATGTATAGCTGCCGCTGTGGCCCACTGGCTAATAATAGCTGCCCCTGCTGCTGTGGCCTACTGGCTAATTATAGCTGGTGCTGCTGTGGCCCACTGGCTAATTATAGCTGGTGCTACTGTGGTCCACTGGCTAATTATAGCTGGTGCTGCTGTGGTCCACTGGCTAATTAGAGCTGCCACTGCTGTGGCCCGCTGGCTAATTATAGATGCTGCTGCTGTGGCCCACTGGCTATGTATTTCTGCTGCTGTGGCCTGCTGGCTATGTATAGCTGCCGCTGCTGTGGCCCACTGGCTAATTATAGCTGTCGCTGCTGTGGCCCACTGGCTATTTATAGCTGCCACTGCTGTGGCCCACTGGCTATTTATAGCTGCCACTGCTGTGGTCCACTGGCTGTTAATAGCTGCCGCTGTCGTCCACTGGCTACTTATATCTGCCGCTGCTGTGGTCCACTGGCTATGTATAGCTGCTGCTGTGGCCCACTGGCTATGTATAGCTGCCGCTGTGGCCCACTGGCTAATTATAGCTGCCGCTGCTGTGGCCCACTGGCTGTTTATAGCTGCTGCTGTGGCCCACTGGCTATGCATAATTGCAGCTGTGGCCCACTGGCTAATTATAGCTGCCTCTGTGGCCCACTGGCTATGTATAGCTGCCGCTGTGGCCCACTGGCTATGTGTAGCTGCCGCTGTGGCCCACTGGCTAATTATAGCTGCCGCTGCTGTGGCCCACTGGCTGTTTATAGCTGCCTCTGTGGCCCACTGGCTGTTTATAGCTGCCTCTGTGGCCCACTTGCTAATTATAGCTGCCGCTGTGGCCCACTGGCTAAATATAGCTGCCACCGCTGTGGCCCACTGGCTAATTATAGCTGCAACTGCTGTGGACCACTGGCTAATTATAGCTGCCGCTGCTGTGGTCCACTGGCTGTTTATAGCTGCCACTGCTGTGGTCCACTGGCTGTTAATAGCTGCCGCTGTCGTCCACTGGCTACTTATATCTGCCGCTGCTGTGGTCCACTGGCTATGTATAGCTGCTGCTGTGGCCCACTGGCTATGTATAGCTGCCGCTGTGGCCCACTGGCTAATAATAGCTGCCCCTGCTGCTGTGGCCTACTGGCTAATTATAGCTGGTGCTGCTGTGGCCCACTGGCTAATTATAGCTGGTGCTGCTGTGGTCCACTGGCTAATTATAGCTGGTGCTGCTGTGGTCCACTGGCTAATTAGAGCTGCCACTGCTGTGGCCCGCTGGCTAATTATAGATGCTGCTGCTGTGGCCCACTGGCTATGTATTTCTGCTGCTGTGGCCTGCTGGCTATGTATAGCTGCCGCTGCTGTGGCCCACTGGCTAATTATAGCTGTCGCTGCTGTGGCCCACTGGCTATTTATAGCTGCCACTGCTGTGGCCCACTGGCTATTTATAGCTGCCACTGCTGTGGTCCACTGGCTGTTAATAGCTGCCGCTGTGGTCCACTGGCTACTGATATCTGCCACTGCTGTGGTCCACTGGCTATGTATAGCTGCTGCTGTGGCCCACTGGCTATGTATAGCTGCCGCTGTGGCCCACTGGCTAATTATAGCTGCCGCTGCTGTGGCCCACTGGCTGTTTATAGCTGCTGCTGTGGCCCACTGGCTATGTATAGCTGCCGCTGTGGCCCACTGGCTAATTATAGCTGCCTCTGTGGCCCACTGGCTATGTATAGCTGCCGCTGTGGCCCACTGGCTATGTATAGCTGCCGCTGTGGCCCACTGGCTAATTATAGCTGCCGCTGCTGTGGCCCACTGGCTGTTTATAGCTGCCTCTGTGGCCCACTGGCTGTTTATAGCTGCCTCTGTGGCCCACTTGCTAATTATAGCTGCCGCTGTGGCCCACTGGCTAAATATAGCTGCCACCGCTGTGGCCCACTGGCTAATTATAGCTGCAACTGCTGTGGACCACTGGCTAATTATAGCTGCCGCTGCTGTGGTCCACTGGCTGTTTATAGCTGCCACTTCTGTGGCCCACTGGCTGTTTATAGCTGCTGCTGTGGCCCACTGGCTATGTATAGCTGCCGCTGTGGCCCACTGGCTAATTATAGCTGCCTCTGTGGCCCACTGGCTATGTATAGCTGCCGCTGTGGCCCACTGGCTAATTATAGCTGCCGCTGCTGTGGCCCACTGGCTGTTTATAGCTGCCTCTGTTGCCCACTGGCTGTTTATAGCTGCCTCTGTGGCCCACTTGCTAATTATAGCTGCCGCTGTGGCCCACTGGCTAAATATAGCTGCCACCGCTGTGGCCCACTGGCTAATTATAGCTGCAACTGCTGTGGACCACTGGCTAATTATAGCTGCCGCTGCTGTGGTCCACTGGCTGTTTATAGCTGCCACTGCTGTGGTCCACTGGCTGTTAATAGCTGCCACTGTCGTCCACTGGCTACTTATATCTGCCGCTGCTGTGGTCCACTGGCTATGTATAGCTGCTGCTGTGGCCCACTGGCTATGTATAGCTGCCGCTGTGGCCCACTGGCTAATTATAGCTGCCGCTGCTGTGGCCCACTGGCTGTTTATAGCTGCTGCTGTGGCCCACTGGCTATGTATAGCTGCCGCTGTGGCCCACTGGCTAATTATAGCTGCCTCTGTGGCCCACTGGCTATGTATAGCTGCCGCTGTGGCCCACTGGCTATGTATAGCTGCCGCTGTGGCCCACTGGTTAATTATAGCTGCCGCTGCTGTGGCCCACTGGCTGTTTATAGCTGCCTCTGTGGCCCACTGGCTGTTTATAGCTGCCTCTGTGTCCCACTTGCTAATTATAGCTGCCGCTGTGGCCCACTGGCTAAATATAGCTGCCACCGCTGTGGCCCACTGGCTAATTATAGCTGCAACTGCTGTGGACCACTGGCTAATTATAGCTGCCGCTGCTGTGGCCCACTGGCTGTTAATAGCTGCTGCTGTGGCCCACTGGCTAATTATAGCTGCCACTGTTGTGTCCCACTGGCTAATTTTAGTTGCCGCCGCTGTAGCCCACCTGTTATTAATAGCTGCCTCTGCTGCTGTGGCCTACTGGCTAATTATAGCTGCCAATGTTGTGTTCCACTGACTAATTTTAGTTGCCACCGCTGTGGCCCACCTGTTAATAATAGCTGCCCCTGCTGCTGTGGCCTACTGGCTAATTATAGCTGGTGCTGCTGTGGCCCACTGGCTAATTATAGCTGGTGCTGCTGTGGTCCACTGGCTAATTATAGTTGGTGCTGCTGTGGTCCACTGGCTAATTATAGCTGCCACTGCTGTGGCCCGCTGGCTAATTATAGATGCTGCTGCTGTGGCCCACTGGCTATGTATTTCTGCTGCTGTGGCCTGCTGGCTATGTATAGCTGCCGCTGCTGTGGCCCACTGGCTAATTATAGCTGTCGCTGATGTGGCCCACTGGCTATTTATAGCTGCCACTGCTGTGGTCCACTGGCTGTTAATAGCTGCCGCTGTCGTCCACTGGCTACTTATATCTGCCGCTGCTGTGGTCCACTGGCTATGTATAGCTGCTGCTGTGGCCCACTGGCTATGTATAGCTGCCGCTGTGGCCCACTGGCTAATTATAGCTGCCGCTGCTGTGGCCCACTGGCTGTTTATAGCTGCCTCTGTGGCCCACTGGCTGTTTATAGCTGCCTCTGTGGCCCACTTGCTAATTATAGCTGCCGCTGTGGCCCACTGGCTAAATATAGCTGCCACCGCTGTGGCCCACTGGCTAATTATAGCTGCAACTGCTGTGGACCACTGGCTAATTATAGCTGCCGCTGCTGTGGTCCACTGGCTGTTTATAGCTGCCACTGCTGTGGTCCACTGGCTGTTAATAGCTGCCGCTGTCGTCCACTGGCTACTTATATCTGCCGCTGCTGTGGTCCACTGGCTATGTATAGCTGCTGCTGTGGCCCACTGGCTATGTATAGCTGCCGCTGTGGCCCACTGGCTAATAATAGCTGCCCCTGCTGCTGTGGCCTACTGGCTAATTATAGCTGGTGCTGCTGTGGCCCACTGGCTAATTATAGCTGGTGCTGCTGTGGTCCACTGGCTAATTATAGCTGGTGCTGCTGTGGTCCAATGGCTAATTAGAGCTGCCACTGCTATGGCCCGCTGGCTAATTATAGATGCTGCTGCTGTGGCCCACTGGCTATGTATTTCTGCTGCTTCGGCCTGCTGGCCATGTATAGCTGCCGCTGCTGTGGCCCACTGGCTAATTATAGCTGTCGCTGCTGTGGCCCACTGGCTATTTATAGCTGCCACTGCTGTGGCCCACTGGCTATTTATAGCTGCCACTGCTGTGGTCCACTGGCTGTTAATAGCTGCCGCTGTCGTCCACTGGCTACTTATATCTGCCGCTGCTGTGGTCCACTGGCTATGTATAGCTGCTGCTGTGGCCCACTGGCTATGTATAGCTGCCGCTGTGGCCCACTGGCTAATTATAGCTGCCGCTGCCGTGGCCCACTGGTTGTTTATAGCTGCTGCTGTGGCCCACTGGCTGTTTATAGCTGCTGCTGTGGCCCACTGGCTATGCATAGCTGCCGCTGTGGCCCACTGGCTAATTATAGCTGCCTCTGTGGCCCACTGGCTATGTATAGCTGCCGCTGTGGCCCACTGGCTATGTATAGCTGCCGCTGTGGCCCACTGGCAAATTATAGCTGCCGCTGCTGTGGCCCACTGGCTGTTTATAGCTGCCTCTGTGCCCCACTGGCTGTTTATAGCTGCCTCTGTGGCCCACTTGCTAATTATAGCTGCCGCTGTGGCCCACTGGCTAAATATAGCTGCCACCGCTGTGGCCCACTGGCTAATTATAGCTGCAACTGCTGTGGACCACTGGCTAATTATAGCTGCCGCTGCTGTGGTCCACTGGCTGTTTATAGCTGCCACTGCTGTGGTCCACTGGCTGTTAATAGCTGCCGCTGTCGTCCACTGGCTACTTATATCTGCCGCTGCTGTGGTCCACTGGCTATGTATAGCTGCTGCTGTGGCCCACTGGCTATGTATAGCTGCCGCTGTGGCCCACTGGCTAATAATAGCTGCACCTGCTGCTGTGGCCTACTGGCTAATTATAGCTGGTGCTGCTGTGGCCCACTGGCTAATTATAGCTGGTGCTGCTGTGGTCCACTGGCTAATTAGAGCTGCCACTGCTGTGGTCCACTGGCTAATTAGAGCTGCCACTGCTGTGGCCCGCTGGCTAATTATAGATGCTGCTGCTGTGGCCCACTGGCTATGTATTTCTGCTGCTGTGGCCTGCTGGCTAATTATAGCTGTCGCTGCTGTGGCCCACTGGCTATTTATAGCTGCCACTGCTGTGGCCCACTGGCTATTTATAGCTGCCACTGCTGTGGTCCACTGGCTGTTAATAGCTGCCGCTGTCGTCCACTGGCTACTTATATCTGCCGCTGCTGTGGTCCACTGGCTATGTATAGCTGCTGCTGTGGCCCACTGGCTATGTATAGCTGGCGCTGTGGCCCACTGGCTAATTATAGCTGCCGCTGCTGTGGCACACTGGCTGTTTATAGCTGCCGCTGTGGCCCACTGGCTAATTATAGCTGCCTCTGTGGCCCACTGGCTATGTATAGCTGCCGCTGTGGCCCACTGGCTATGTATAGCTGCCGCTGTCGCCCACTGGCTAATTATAGCTGCCGCTGCTGTGGCCCACTGTCTGTTTATAGCTGCCTCTGTGGCCCACTGGCTGTTTATAGCTGCCTCTGTGGCCCTCTTGCTAATTATAGCTGCCGCTGTGGCCCACTGGCTAAATATACCTGCCACCGCTGTGGCCCACTGGCTAATTATAGCTGCAACTGCTGTGGACCACTGGCTAATTATAGCTGCCGCTGCTGTGGTCCACTGGCTGTTTATAGCTGCTGCTGTGGCCCACTGGCTATGTATAGCTGCCGCTGTGGCCCACTGGCTAATTATAGCTGCCTCTGTGGCCCACTGGCTATGTATAGCTGCCGCTGTGGCCCACTGGCTATGTATAGCTGCCGCTGCTGTGGCCCACTGGCTAATTATAGCTGTCGCTGCTGTGGCCCACTGGCTATTTATAGCTGCCACTGCTGTGGTCCACTGGCTGTTAATAGCTGCCGCTGTGGTCCACTGGCTACTGATATCTGCCACTGCTGTGGTCCACTGGCTATGTATAGCTGCTGCTGTGGCCCACTGGCTATGTATAGCTGCCGCTGTGGCCCACTGGCTAATTATAGCTGCCGCTGCTGTGGCCCACTGGCTGTTTATAGCTGCTGCTGTGGCCCACTGGCTATGTATAGCTGCCGCTGTGGCCCACTGGCTAATTATAGCTGCCTCTGTGGCCCACTGGCTATGTATAGCTGCCGCTGTGGCCCACTGGCTATGTATAGCTGCCGCTGTGGCCCACTGGCTAATTATAGCTGCCGCTGCTGTGGCCCACTGGCTGTTTATAGCTGCCTCTGTGGCCCACTGGCTGTTTATAGCTGCCTCTGTGGCCCACTTGCTAATTATAGCTGCCGCTGTGGCCCACTGGCTAAATATAGCTGCCACCGCTGTGGCCCACTGGCTAATTATAGCTGCAACTGCTGTGGACCACTGGCTGTTTATAGCTGCCACTTCTGTGGCCCACTGGCTGTTTATAGCTGCTGCTGTGGCCCACTGGCTATGTATAGCTGCCGCTGTGGCCCACTGGCTAATTATAGCTGCCTCTGTGGCCCACTGGCTATGTATAGCTGCCGCTGTGGCCCACTGGCTAATTATAGCTGCCGCTGCTGTGGCCCACTGGCTGTTTATAGCTGCCTCTGTTGCCCACTGGCTGTTTACAGCTGCCTCTGTGGCCCACTTGCTAATTATAGCTGCCGCTGTGGCCCACTGGCTAAATATAGCTGCCACCGCTGTGGCCCACTGGCTAATTATAGCTGCAACTGCTGTGGACCACTGGCTAATTATAGCTGCCGCTGCTGTGGTCCACTGGCTGTTTATTGCTGCCACTGCTGTGGTCCACTGGCTGTTAATAGCTGCCACTGTCGTCCACTGGCTACTTATATCTGCCGCTGCTGTGGTCCACTGGCTATGTATAGCTGCTGCTGTGGCCCACTGGCTATGTATAGCTGCCGCTGTGGCCCACTGGCTAATTATAGCTGCCGCTGCTGTGGCCCACTGGCTGTTTATAGCTGCTGCTGTGGCCCACTGGCTATGTATAGCTGCCGCTGTGGCCCACTGGCTAATTATAGCTGCCTCTGTGGCCCACTGGCTATGTATAGCTGCCGCTGTGGCCCACTGGCTATGTATAGCTGCCGCTGTGGCCCACTGGTTAATTATAGCTGCCGCTGCTGTGGCCCACTGGCTGTTTATAGCTGCCTCTGTGGCCCACTGGCTGTTTATAGCTGCCTCTGTGTCCCACTTGCTAATTATAGCTGCCGCTGTGGCCCACTGGCTAAATATAGCTGCCACCGCTGTGGCCCACTGGCTAATTATAGCTGCAACTGCTGTGGACCACTGGCTAATTATAGCTGCCGCTGCTGTGGCCCACTGGCTGTTAATAGCTGCTGCTGTGGCCCACTGGCTAATTATAGCTGCCACTGTTGTGTCCCACTGGCTAATTTTAGTTGCCGCCGCTGTAGCCCACCTGTTATTAATAGCTGCCTCTGCTGCTGTGGCCTACTGGCTAATTATAGCTGCCACTGTTGTGTTCCACTGACTAATTTTAGTTGCCACCGCTGTGGCCCACCTGTTAATAATAGCTGCCCCTGCTGCTGTGGCCTACTGGCTAATTATAGCTGGTGCTGCAGTGGCCCACTGGCTAATTATAGCTGGTGCTGCTGTGGTCCACTGGCTAATTATAGTTGGTGCTGCTGTGGTCCACTGGCTAATTATAGCTGCCACTGCTGTGGCCCGCTGGCTAATTATAGATGCTGCTGCTGTGGCCCACTGGCTATGTATTTCTGCTGCTGTGGCCTGCTGGCTATGTATAGCTGCCGCTGCTGTGGCCCACTGGCTAATTATAGCTGTCGCTGATGTGGCCCACTGGCTATTTATAGCTGCCACTGCTGTGGCCCACTGGCTATTTATAGCTGCCACTGCTGTGGTCCACTGGCTGTTAATAGCTGCCGCTGTCGTCCACTGGCTACTTATATCTGCCGCTGCTGTGGTCCACTGGCTATGTATAGCTGCTGCTGTGGCCCACTGGCTATGTATAGCTGCCGCTGTGGCCCACTGGCTAATTATAGCTGCCGCTGCTGTGGCCCACTGGCTGTTTATAGCTGCCTCTGTGGCCCACTGGCTGTTTATAGCTGCCTCTGTGGCCCACTTGCTAATTATAGCTGCCGCTGTGGCCCACTGGCTAAATATAGCTGCCACCGCTGTGGCCCACTGGCTAATTATAGCTGCAACTGCTGTGGACCACTGGCTAATTATAGCTGCCGCTGCTGTGGTCCACTGGCTGTTTATAGCTGCCACTGCTTTGGTCCACTGGCTGTTAATAGCTGCCGCTGTCGTCCACTGGCTACTTATATCTGCCGCTGCTGTGGTCCACTGGCTATGTATAGCTGCTGCTGTGGCCCACTGGCTATGTATAGCTGCCGCTGTGGCCCACTGGCTAATAATAGCTGCCCCTGCTGCTGTGGCCTACTGGCTAATTATAGCTGGTGCTGCTGTGGCCCACTGGCTAATTATAGCTGGTGCTGCTGTGGTCCACTGGCTAATTATAGCTGGTGCTGCTGTGGTCCACTGGCTAATTAGAGCTGCCACTGCTATGGCCCGCTGGCTAATTATAGATGCTGCTGCTGTGGCCCACTGGCTATGTATTTCTGCTGCTTCGGCCTGCTGGCCATGTATAGCTGCCGCTGCTGTGGCCCACTGGCTAATTATAGCTGTCGCTGCTGTGGCCCACTGGCTATTTATAGCTGCCACTGCTGTGGCCCACTGGCTATTTATAGCTGCCACTGCTGTGGTCCACTGGCTGTTAATAGCTGCCGCTGTCGTCCACTGGCTACTTATATCTGCCGCTGCTGTGGTCCACTGGCTATGTATAGCTGCTGCTGTGGCCCACTGGCTATGTATAGCTGCCGCTGTGGCCCACTGGCTAATTATAGCTGCCGCTGCCGTGGCCCACTGGTTGTTTATAGCTGCTGCTGTGGCCCACTGGCTGTTTATAGCTGCTGCTGTGGCCCACTGGCTATGCATAGCTGCCGCTGTGGCCCACTGGCTAATTATAGCTGCCTCTGTGGCCCACTGGCTATGTATAGCTGCCGCTGTGGCCCACTGGCTATGTATAGCTGCCGCTGTGGCCCACTGGCAAATTATAGCTGCCGCTGCTGTGGCCCACTGGCTGTTTATAGCTGCCTCTGTGGCCCACTGGCTGTTTATAGCTGCCTCTGTGGCCCACTTGCTAATTATAGCTGCCGCTGTGGCCCACTGGCTAAATATAGCTGCCACCGCTGTGGCCCACTGGCTAATTATAGCTGCAACTGCTGTGGACCACTGGCTAATTATAGCTGCCGCTGCTGTGGTCCACTGGCTGTTTATAGCTGCCACTGCTGTGGTCCACTGGCTGTTAATAGCTGCCGCTGTCGTCCACTGGCTACTTATATCTGCCGCTGCTGTGGTCCACTGGCTATGTATAGCTGCTGCTGTGGCCCACTGGCTATGTATAGCTGCCGCTGTGGCCCACTGGCTAATAATAGCTGCACCTGCTGCTGTGGCCTACTGGCTAATTATAGCTGGTGCTGCTGTGGCCCACTGGCTAATTATAGCTGGTGCTGCTGTGGTCCACTGGCTAATTAGAGCTGCCACTGCTGTGGTCCACTGGCTAATTAGAGCTGCCACTGCTGTGGCCCGCTGGCTAATTATAGATGCTGCTGCTGTGGCCCACTGGCTATGTATTTCTGCTGCTGTGGCCTGCTGGCTAATTATAGCTGTCGCTGCTGTGGCCCACTGGCTATTTATAGCTGCCACTGCTGTGGCCCACTGGCTATTTATAGCTGCCACTGCTGTGGTCCACTGGCTGTTAATAGCTGCCGCTGTCGTCCACTGGCTACTTATATCTGCCGCTGCTGTGGTCCACTGGCTATGTATAGCTGCTGCTGTGGCCCACTGGCTATGTATAGCTGGCGCTGTGGCCCACTGGCTAATTATAGCTGCCGCTGCTGTGGCACATTGGCTGTTTATAGCTGCTGCTGTGGCCCACTGGCTATGTATAGCTGCCGCTGTGGCCCACTGGCTAATTATAGCTGCCTCTGTGGCCCACTGGCTATGTATAGCTGCCGCTGTGGCCCACTGGCTATGTATAGCTGCCGCTGTCGCCCACTGGCTAATTATAGCTGCCGCTGCTGTGGCCCACTGTCTGTTTATAGCTGCCTCTGTGGCCCACTGGCTGTTTATAGCTGCCTCTGTGGCCCTCTTGCTAATTATAGCTGCCGCTGTGGCCCACTGGCTAAATATACCTGCCACCGCTGTGGCCCACTGGCTAATTATAGCTGCAACTGCTGTGGACCACTGGCTAATTATAGCTGCCGCTGCTGTGGTCCACTGGCTGTTTATAGCTGCTGCTGTGGCCCACTGGCTATGTATAGCTGCCGCTGTGGCCCACTGGCTAATTATAGCTGCCTCTGTGGCCCACTGGCTATGTATAGCTGCCGCTGTGGCCCACTGGCTAATTATAGCTGCCGCTGCTGTGGCCCACTGGCTGTTTATAGCTGCCTCTGTGGCCCACTGGCTGTTTATAGCTGCCTCTGTGGCCCACTTGCTAATTATAGCTGCCGCTGTGGCCCACTGGCTAAATATAGCTGCCACCGCTGTGGCCCACTGGCTAATTATAGCTGCAACTGCTGTGGACCACTGGCTAATTATAGCTGCCGCTGCTGTGGCCCACTGGCTGTTTATAGCTGCTGCTGTGGCCCACTGGCTAATTATAGCTGCCACTGTTGTGTCCCACTGGCTAATTTTAGTTGCCGCCGCTGTGGCCCACCTGTTATTAATAGCTGCCTCTGCTGCTGTGGCCTACTGGCTAATTATAGCTGCCACTGTTGTGTTCCACTGGCTAATTTTAGTTGCCGCCGCTGTGGCCCACCTGTTAATAATAGCTGCCCCTGCTGCTGTGGCCTACTGGCTAATTATAGCTGGTGCTGCTGTGGTCCACTGGCTAATTATAGCTGCCGCTGCTGTGGCCCACTGGCTGTTTATAGCTGCTGCTGTGGCCCACTGGCTAATTATAGCTGCCACTGTTGTGTCCCACTGGCTAATTTTAGTTGCCGCCGCTGTAGCCCACCTGTTATTAATAGCTGCCTCTGCTGCTGTGGCCTACTGGCTAATTATAGCTGCCACTGTTGTGTTCTACTGGCTAATTTTAGTTGCCGCCGCTGTGGCCCACCTGTTAATAATAGCTGCCTCTGCTGCTGTGGCCTACTGGCTAATTATAGCTGGTGCTGCTGTGGTCCACTGGCTATTTATAGCTGCCACTGCTGTGGTCCACTGGCTGTTAATAGCTGCCGCTGTCGTCCACTGGCTACTTATATCTGCCGCTGCTGTGGTCCACTGGCTATTTATAGCTGCCGCTGTGGCCCACTGGCTAATTATAGCTGCCGCTGCTGTGGCCCACTGGCTATTTACTCCTGCCGCTGTTGTGTCCCATTGGCTAATTTTAGTTTCCGCTGCTGTGGCCCACTGGCTATTTATAGCTGCCTCTGTGGCCCACTGGCTATTTGTAGCTGCCTCTGTGGCCCACTGGCAAATTATACCTGCCACTGCTGTGGCCGACTGGCTATGTATAGCTGCTGCTTTGGCCCACTGGCTAATTATAGCTGCCTCTGTGGCCCACTGGCTAATTATAGCTGCCGCTGTGGCCCACTGGCTAATTATAGCCGCCGTTGCTGTGGCCTACTGGCTGTTTATAGCTGCCGCTGTGGCCCACTGGCTAATTATAGCTGCCTTTGTGGCCCACTGGCTATTTATAGCCGCCGCTGCTGTGGCCTACTGGCTAATTATAGCTGCCTCTGTGGCCCACTGGCTAATTATAGCCGCTGCCGCTGTGGCCCACTGGCTAATTATAGTTGCCTCTGTGGCCCACTGGCTAATTATAGCCGCCGTTGCTGTGGCCTACTGGCTAATTATAGCTGCCGCTGTGGCCCACTGGCTAATTATAGCTGCCTCTGTGGCCCACTGGCTAATCATAGCTGCCGCTGCTATTTCCCACTGTCTATTTATTGCTGCCACTGCTGTGGCCCACTGGCTGTTTATAGCTGCCTCTGTGGCCCACTTGCTAATTATAGCTGCCGCTGTGGCCCGCTGGCTAATCTATAGCTGCCGCTGTGGCCCACTGGCTAATTATAGCTGCCACTGCTGTGACTGACTGGCTATTTATAGTTCCTGCTGCTGTGGCCCACTGGCTAATTGTACCTGCTGCTGTGGCCCACTGGCTAATTGTAGCTTCTGCAGCTGTGGCTGACTGTCTAATTATAGCTGCCGGGTAGGGAGGGGTGGGAGGGTAGGGGGTTGTGAACCAGAACACCTGTTTGTTGTGGGAAGAGAGGGCCTCCAGATGACAGCTGTTGTCATAGCCCCTGGATGCAGGGAGTAGATGAGTTGGGATGAGAGGGAGAGAAAGACGGTGTTTACTCGGGTATCCATTTTACCCCTGGTGATTATTTGTCCTGGCAAAAAAGGTTTTAATTTATTACAACAAATGCACACTCATCTACATTATAGTTTGTTGTATTTTCCTCATGAAAGTCTCTCTCACAGCCTCTTTCTCTCCCCCCTTTCTCTTTATCTCCCTGTATTCCTCTGTGTCCCTCTCTTCCTACCTCCCTTTGTCTTGCACTCACACCTCATGATCCTATAGGCTGAAACACACAACTTTGTGTTAACCCAAGTGTCAGTCCAGTTGCGGGAGAGAGGCTGTACTGGGGTGAGGGGGATTAGGCTTGGAGAGGTGTCTCAATCTTATCCCTCCCTCTGTAGTTCACACTGCCCTCTTCCCAATGGCAGGCTGGCTGTGTGATGAGGGGAGAGCCATGGGAAGGGACAGATTGATCAGGCACAGCTGCCCCCTGTGCTTCTCAGTAGTGGAACATCTCTCACGGCCAGTCCACGTGGTTTTAAAAAAAATATTTATATATGGTTTTCATGTGTTTGATGCTCCATTCCAGCCATTATTATTAACCATCCTCCCCTCAGCAGCCTCCACTGTCACTACTGTAGATTACTCTGGATAAGAGGGACTGCTAAATAACTAAAATGTAAAATATTCTGTAACTTTACAGGAAACATAATGGTACTGTAACTGCCAAAATAAAAGAAACACTTGGGCAAATGAGGGATACAAAGTGGACTGAAAGAAGGTGCTTCCACACAGGTGTGGTTCCTGAGTTAATTAAGCAAATAACATCCCATCATGCTTAGGGTCATGTATAAAATTGTCCAGTTGCCCATTATTTTGGCTACCATGGCTAGAGGAAGATATCTCAGTGTCTTTGAAAGAGGGTTCTCAAATGAGAATAGGGGGTTTAAGGGGTGTGTGTGTGTGTGTGTGTGTGTGTGTGTGTGTGTGTGTGTGTGTGTGTGTGTGTGTGTGTGTGTGTGTGTGTGTGTGTGTGTGTGTGTGTGTGTGTGTGTTTTCTCAGTCACCAGATCTCAACCCAATGAACACTCATGGGAGATTCTGGAGTGACGCCTGAGACAGCGTATTTCACCACCATCAACAAAACACCAAATTATGGAATTTCTCATGGAAAAATGGTGTCCCTCCAATAGAGTTCCAGACACTTGTAGAATCTATGCCAAGGCGCATTGAAGCTGTTCTGGTGGCTCGTGGTGACCGAATGCCCTGTTAAGACACTACGTTGTCGTTTCCTTTATTTTGGCAGTTACATACTGTACAGCTGAGTATAACTACTGTCCCAATCTATGTAGAGTACAGTTCACTAACCACTCCAGGATGTACAGTACAGTAACTACTCCAGTAGCCAGACAGAGTAGTGTACTACTGTCTGAAAGCTTTCCCCTCCCATCTCCACGTCTGGACAGGAGTTGCTCGACTAATCTCAGGATTAAAGGGTGTGTTTTAGAATCTGTTTTTAACCTACTATAAAGTTGTGTGCCACATCGAGCAGCAGAGTAAGTGAGTAGCCAGAGCCTTGGCACGCTGGTAATCCACAATGACTTTCAGCTGGCTAATCACAGGCCGGCCTGGTAGAGAGTGAAGGCCAGAGGCCAATCAGTGAGGCCGCTGGGGTGAGGAGAGTATTAGGCCGGAGGACTACTTAGCCTTATCTAGGGGGGAGGGGTTTAGGGGTTTGGTTCTGAGGATCTTGGGGGGTCATAAGAGTATTGCGGAAACAGCATGTGGCTGGGTTTTTCAGGTATAGGGGAAAGCTAGAGTGTAGGCTATAGTGAGAGAGAGATGCTCTGTACCCTGTACCCGGAGTGGCAGGTGGTTAATGGGAACGTGGGTGGATGAAGCTTTCCAATTACCATGCTATTGTGGGCGCAAATACAATTACATTTAGCATATGCCTGTGTAACAGCGGATTAGGATCGGCTCTGGACCATGGTGCTGCTGTTGTGGCCCTAATTCCTCTGCCAGCAAGATATTGACATAGCATTTACCACCTTCGAGCCCAGTGTTAATGTTCATTAGATTTGATTCAGTTGGGGTGGATGGGGTGTTGATGATGATAGGGTCGTGGTGGGGTCAGGGGATTCTGACTTGCTATCATCCACATATTCCCTGTCCATAGCGCCCTAAAGAGGCAAACTGGGATTCAAACAACAACAAATAGTTGACCCCACCACTTTTTTGGTAAACAGAGGTGGCATAGCCAATGATGTTTCATTTTGGGGGCTCCCGGGTGGAGCAGCGGTCTCAGTGCTAGAGGAGTGACTACAGACCCTGGTTCGATTCCAGGCTGTATCACAACCAGCTGTGATTGGGAGTCCCAGAGGGCGGCGCAGAATTGGCCCAGCGTCGTCCGGGATTGGCCGGGGTTGGTTGGGGTAGGCAGTCATTGTAAAGACAAAGCTATGGATGCAAGGAGGTTATAGTTTAACCATGTTTTGAAGCTTTAGAGTGTTTGTTTACAATCAAATTGTTACAGACAATGGAGTAAATAAAACAAACTTATATGTTGGGTTGTGAGGGAATAAGAACTAAGTGCATGAGGCATTTATGAAGATATATTCATCAATTGCTATAAATCAGTCTTTAAATATTTTTTTTTACAAATTGTACCCAATTGCAGATTGCCCCTTTAAAAGGATAAAATGAAAACATCTGACCAACTCAGTTTTGGGAGTGAAATGTTCCTTTAACCAATGGTCGGGGGAGTAAACTGGCTGCTGAGACCTAGAATAGGGTGCTACCATTTCATTGGAGATTGTACTGTATGAGTGTATTAATGGTTCTCCCAGACACTCTTGCTACTTCTCTGTTCCTACCTGTACCTAATCTCCTGTCATCACAGCCCTTTCAGATCAGCCAGCCACAGCGGCAGTCACCGGTCACCCTGACATGTCTCTCTGACCGCTCAGCCTGACCCTGTAAGTAGCCAGCACTGAATGGGAACTCTCACTGTCCCCGTAATGGCTTATTGGTTCCTGTGAAGAGGGGGAAGTTATTAAAAATGTGCCTTTGCCTGCTGGTTTGTCACAGCGGTTTGGGTGACTATGCTTCTTGTCAATTCACACTCAGAGCCCTAATGGTTCATAGTATTGGTTGTTCTAAGGACATGGGGGGACTAGGTCTAATCTGGATCTGTTTTCAAAAATAGGCTACATCTGTCAGCACAAGATGTAATTGTAGTTTGAAATGTATTTAATGACCTGACATGTCATGCTAATGCAAAAGCAGTCTGAATGTACGTCTCAGTAGAACCTCTCCTTGTCTGTCTATACAGGAGTCAGTAATACCTCTCCTGTCTGTCTATACAGGTGTCAGTAATACTTCTCCTGTCTGTCTATACAGGAGTCAGTAATACCTCTCCTGTCTGTCTATACAGGAGTCAGTAATACCTCTCCTGTCTGTCTATACAGGATTCAGTAATACCTCGCCTGTCTGTCTATACAGGAGTCAGTAATACCTCTCCTGTCTGTCTATACAGGTGTCAGTAATACTTCTCCTGTCTGTCTATACAGGAGTCAGTAATACCTCTCCTGTATGTCTATACACGTGTCAGTAATACCTCTCATGTCTGTCTATACAGGAGTCAGTAATACCTCTCATGTCTGTCTATACAGGAGTCAGTAATACCTCTCCTGTCTGTCTATACAGGTGTCAGTAATACTTCTCCTGTCTGTCTATACAGGAGTCAGTAATACCTCTCCTGTCTGTCTATACAGGTGTCAGTAATACCTCTCCTGTCTGTCTATACAGGTGTCAGTAATACTTCTCCTGTCTGTCTATACAGGAGTCAGTAATACTTATCCTGTCTGTCTATACAGGAGTCAGTAATACTTATCCTGTCTGTCTATACAGGTGTCAGTAATACCTCTCCTGTCTGTCTATACAGGTGTCAGTAATACCTCTCCTGTCTGTCTATACAGGTGTCAGTAATACTTCTCCTGTCTGTCTATACAGGAGTCAGTAATACTTATCCTGTCTGTCTATACAGGAGTCAGTAATACCTCTCCTGTCTGTCTATACAGGAGTCAGTAATACTTCTCCTGTCTGTCTATACAGGAGTCAGTAATACTTATCCTGTCTGTCTATACTGGAGTCAGTAATACCTCTCCTGTATGTCTATACACGTGTCAGTAATACCTCTCCTGTCTGTCTATACACGTGTCAGTAATACCTCTCCTGTCTGTCTATACAGGTGTCAGTAATACCTCTCCTGTATGTCTATACACGTGTCAGTAATACCTCTCCTGTCTGTCTATACACGTGTCAGTAATACTTCTCCTGTCTGTCTATACAGGTGTCAGTAATACCTCTCCTGTCTGTCAATACAGGAGTCAGTAATACCTCTCCTGTCTGTCTATACAGGTGTCAGTAATACCTCTCCTGTATGTCTATACACGTGTCAGTAATACCTCTCCTGTCTGTCTATACAGGTGTCAGTAATACTTCTCCTGTCTGTCTATACAGGTGTCAGTAATACCTCTACTGTCTGTCTATACAGGAGTCAGTAATACCTCTCCTGTCTGTCTATACAGGTGTCAGTAATACCTCTCCTGTCTGTCTATACACGTGTCAGTAATACCTCTCATGTCTGTCTATACAGGAGTCAGTAATACCTCTCCTGTCTGTCTATACAGGAGTCAGTAATACCTCTCCTGTCTGTCTATACAGGTGTCAGTAATACCTCTCCTGTCTGTCTATACAGGTGTCAGTAATACCTCTCCTGTCTGTCTATACAGGAGTCAGTAATACCTCTCCTGTCTGTCTATACAGGAGTCAGTAATACTTCTCCTGTCTGTCTATACAGGAGTCAGTAATACTTATCCTGTCTGTCTATACTGGAGTCAGTAATACCTCTCCTGTATGTCTATACACGTGTCAGTAATACCTCTCCTGTCTGTCTATACACGTGTCAGTAATACCTCTCCTGTCTGTCTATACAGGTGTCAGTAATACCTCTCCTGTATGTCTATACACGTGTCAGTAATACCTCTCCTGTCTGTCTATACACGTGTCAGTAATACCTCTCCTGTCTGTCTATACAGGTGTCAGTAATACCTCTCCTGTCTGTCAATACAGGAGTCAGTAATACCTCTCCTGTCTGTCTATACAGGTGTCAGTAATACCTCTCCTGTATGTCTATACACGTGTCAGTAATACCTCTCCTGTCTGTCTATACAGGTGTCAGTAATACTTCTCCTGTCTGTCTATACAGTTGTCAGTAATACCTCTACTGTCTGTCTATACAGGAGTCAGTAATACCTCTCCTGTCTGTCTATACAGGTGTCAGTAATACCTCTCCTGTCTGTCTATACACGTGTCAGTAATACCTCTCATGTCTGTCTATACAGGAGTCAGTAATACCTCTCCTGTCTGTCTATACAGGAGTCTGTAATACCTCTCCTGTCTGTCTATACAGGTGTCAGTAATACCTCTCCTGTCTGTCTATACAGGTGTCAGTAATACCTCTCCTGTCTGTCTATACAGGAGTCAGTAATACCTCTCCTGTCTGTCTATACAGGTGTCAGTAATACCTCTCCTGTCTGTCTATACAGGTGTCAGTAATACCTCTCATGTCTGTCTATACAGGTGTCAGTAATACCTCTCCTGTCTGTCTATACAGGATTCAGTAATACCTCTCATGTCTGTCTATACAGGAGTCAGTAATACCTCTCCTGTCTGTCTATACAGGTGTCAGTAATACCTCTCCTGTCTGTCTATACAGGTGTCAGTAATACCTCTCATGTCTGTCTATGCAGGTGTCAGTAATACCTCTCCTGTCTGTCTATACAGGATTCAGTAATACCTCTCATGTCTGTCTATACAGGAGTCAGTAATACCTCTCCTGTCTGTCTATACAGGAGTCAGTATGGGGGTGAGAGAGAGACGGATGGGGAAAGAGAAAGAGAAAGATTGGGTGAGAGAGTGAGGGATTAGGGTGAGAGAGAGGGATGGGGGAGAGAGAGAAGGATAGAGGTGAGAGAGAGGGATGGGGAGAGAGAGAAGGATAGAGGTGAGAGAGAGGGATGGGGAGAGAGAGAGAATGATGGGGTGAGAGAGAAGGATGGGGAGAGAGAGAGAATGATGGGGGAAGAGAGAGAGAGAAGGATTGGGTGAGAGAGAGTGAGAGTGAACAACAACAGCAGAACCTGAGACAGATCTGCATTTCCTGACAAAATACACTGCTCAAAAAAGTAAAGGGAACACTTAAACAACACAATGTAACTCCAAGTCATTCACACTTCTGTGAAATCAAACTGTCCACTTAGGAAGCAACACTGATTGACAATAAATTTCACATCCTGTTGTGCAAATGAAATAGACAACAGGTGGAAATTATAGGCAATTAGCAAGACACCCCCAATAAAGGAGTGGTTCTGCAGGTGGTGACCACAGACCACTTCTCAGTTCCTATGCTTCCTGGCTGAGGTTTTGGTCACTTTTGAATGCTGGCGGTGCTTTCACTCTAGTGGTAGCATGAGACGGAGTCTACAACCCACACAAGTGGCTCAGGTAGTGCAGCTCATCCAGGATGGCACATCAATGCGAGCTGTGGCAAGAAGGTTTGCTGTGTCTGTCAGCGTAGTGTCCAGAGCATGGAGGCGCTACCAGGAGACAGGCCAGTACTTCAGGAGACGTGGAGGAGGCCGTAGGAGGGCAACAACCCAGCTGCAGGACTGCTATCTCCGTCTTTGCGCAAGTAGGAGCAGGAGGAGCACTGCCAGAGCCCTGCAAAATGACCTCCAGCAGGCCACAAATGTGCATGTGTCTGCTCAAACGGTCAGAAACAGACTCCATGAGGGTGGTATGAAGGCCCGACGTCCACAGGTGGGGGTTGTGCTTTACAGCCCAACACCGTGCAGGATGTTTTGCATTGGCCAGAGAACACCAAGATTGGCAAATTCGCCACTGGCGCCCTGTGCTCTTCACAGATGAAAGCAGGTTCACACTGAGCATATGTGACAGACGTGACAGAGTCTGGAGACACCGTGGAGAACGTTCTGCTGCCTGCAACATCCTCCAGCATGACCGGTTTGGCGGTGGGTCAGTCATGGTGTGGGGTGGCATTTCTTTGGGGGGCCTCCATGTGCTCGCCAGAGGTAGCCTGACTGCCATTAGGTACCGAGATGAGATCCTCAGACCCCTTGTGAGACCATATGCTCGTGCGGTTGGCCCTGGGTTCCTCCTAATGCAAGACCATGCTAGACCTCATTTGGCTGGAGTGTGTCAGCAGTTCCTGCAAGAGGAAGGCATTGATGCTATGGACTGGCCCGCCCATTCCCCAGACCTGAATCCAATTGAGCACATCTGGGATATCATGTCTCGCTCCATCCACCAATGCCACGTTGCACCACAGACTGTCCAGGAGTTGGCGGATGCTTTAGTCCAGGTCTGGGAGGAGATCCCTCAGGAGACCATCCGCCACCTCATCAGGAGCATGCCCAGGCGTTGTTGGGAGGTCATACAGGCACGTGGAGGCCACACACACTACTGAGCCTCATTTTGACTTGTTTTAAGGACATTACATCAAAGTTGGATCAGCCTGTAGTGTGGTTTTCCACTTTAATTTTGAGTGTGACTCCAAATCCAGACCTCCATGGATTGATACATTTGATTTCCATTGATAATTTTTGTGTGATTTTGTTGTCAGCACATTCAACTATGTAAAGAAAAGTATTTAATAAGAATATTTAATTCATTCAGATCTAGGATGTGTTAGTTTAGTGTGCCCTTTATTTTTTTGAGCAGTGTATATAAAATAGAAAACAATTAGAGAGTGCAATTTCCACAAATTTGTAACCCTCATTGAAGGTTTCAAAGACCTCTCTGATGAGGATAGGCTACCCGTCCTGTTGGGGGAGGACGCAGAGAGCATTGAGTTGGTAACTGCCATAATATGAGGGACAGTGTCTGACAGACCAATCAACATGCACATTTCCTCTATTGTATGCTTATTGTTCAATGTGGTTATTTTGACCCTTGGTTATTGTTGTTACTGTTGTCCCAGTGACAATTTTGATTCTTATTATTTTATTATTGTATATCTCCAAATTAAGCTTTGGCAGTATGTACGTTGTTACATCATGCCACCATAGCAAATTGAATTGAATTGAAAAATGTAATTGAGATGGATGAGGAGAGAGAGAAATAAGAGATGGAGGGATGGGGAAAGAGAGAGAGAGGGATGGGGGTGAGAGAGAGAGAGGGATGGGGTGAGAGAGAGAGAGGGATGGGGTGAGAGAGAGAGAGAGAGAGAGATGCGGAGAGAGAGAGGGATGGGGAGAGAGCGAGGGATGGGGAGAGAGAGAGGGATGGGGAGAGAGCGAGGGATGGGTTGAGAGAGAGAGAGAGAGGGATGGGGTGAGAGAGAGCGATGGGGTGAGAGAGTGAGGGATGGGGTGGGACAGAGAGAGGGAGAGAGAGGGATGGGGGAGAGAGAGAGAGAAGGATGGGGGAGAGAGAGAGGGATGGGGAGAGAGAGTGAGGGATGGGGTGAGAGAGTGAGGGATGGGGTGGGACAGAGAGAGAGAGAGAGGGAGGGATGGGGGAGAGAGAGAGACAGAGGGATGGGGGAGAGAGAGAGACAGAGGGATGGGGGAGAGAGAGACAGAGGGATGGGGGAGAGAGAGAGAGAGAGAGGGATGGGGGAGAGAGAGGGATGGGGGAGAGGGAGAGGGATGGGGGAGAGAGAGAGGGATGGGGGAGAGACAGAGGGATCAGGGAGAGAGAGAGACAGAGGGATGGGGAGAGACAGAGGGATGGGGGAGAGGGAGAGGGATGGGGGAGAGAGAGAGGGATGGGGAGAGAGAGAGGGATGGGGGAGAGAGAGAGAGAGACAGAGGGATGGGGGAGAGAGAGAGACAGAGGGAAGGGGGAGAGAAAGAGAGAGAGGGATGGGGGAGAGAGAGAGACAGAGGGATGGGGGAGAGAGAGAGAGAGAGGGATGGGAGAGAGAGAGTGGGGATGGTTGCACATGCAATAAATGACTAGATAAGCTGCCTGGCTCTTATTCACACTGGATGCTCCAAAGATTCTGGCTGGCAGACTTCCTCTCCTCTGCATCCATCACCGCCTCCTCTCTCCTTCTGTTTAAGTTGGAGTTATGGCAATCAGATGAAATGGGTTCACTTCAAATAGACACCATGTGAAAGTAAATGGAACTCAAACTGTATACTGTAGATGTGGTGAGTGGTGGTTTGACTGGGTCTACAGTTGTAGTTTGTAGGGTGTTCTGCATTGGGATGTTGCACAGCTTCCTATTCAGGTACCAGATAGCAGTCTGTCACTGTAGAGATGTGTAGGAGAGGAATGTAGGATATCCACATAGGTGTTGTAAGATGAAGATCACACACACACTCTTTCTTCCTGTCTCTCAAAGAAGTTGCTGTTTCTCTGTCATAAACCCAGAAGCATACAGGCCAAACACAGATCAGATTAGCAGAGAAAGAGAGGAAAGAGCAAGAACAAGCCTTTAGATCATTTAATTTGCCAGATTTGCTAAATATTTTGAAGTACAGGATTGTATAGTCAACAGGCTGAGTTGACTTTCCCTTTTTTTACTAGCATTCTATACTGATTTACTGCCTGCCTGTACTACTGCACTCCGTGCAGGGTAGGTCAGAAACCATTCTATACTGATTTACTGCCTGCCTGTACTACTGCCCTCCTTGCAGGGTAGGTCAGAAACCATTCTATACTGATTTACTGCCTGCCTGTACTACTGCCCTCCATGCAGGGTAGGTCAGAAACCATTCTATACTGATTTACTGCCTGCCTGTACTACTGCCCTCCGTGCAGGGTAGGTCAGAAACCATTCTATACTGATTTACTGCCTGCCTGTACTACTGCCCTCCGTGCAGGGTAGGTCAGAAACCATTCTATACTGATTTACTGCCTGCCTGTACTACTGCCCTCCTTGCAGGGTAGGTCAGAAACCATTCTATACTGATTTACTGCCTGCCTGTACTACTGCCCTCCGTGCAGGGTAGGTCAGAAACCATTCTATACTGATTTACTGCCTGCCTGTACTACTGCCCTCCGTGCAGGGTAGGTCAGAAACCATTCTATACTGATTTACTGCCTGCCTGTACTACTGCCCTCCGTGCAGGGTAGGTCAGAAACCATTCTATACTGATTTACTGCCTGCCTGTACTACTGCCCTCCGTGCAGGGTAGGTCAGAAACCATTCTATACTGATTTACTGCCTGACTGTACTACTGCCCTCCTTGCAGGGTAGGTCAGAAACCATTCTATACTGATTTACTGCCTGACTGTACTACTGCACTCCGTGCAGGGTAGGTCAAAAACCATTCTATACTGATTTACTGCCTGACTGTACTACTGCCCTCCATGCAGGGTAGATCAGAAACCATTCTATACTGATTTACTGCCTGCCTGTACTACTGCCCTCTGTGCAGGGTAGGTCAGAAACCATTCTATACTGATTTACTGCCTGCCTGTACTACTGCCCTCCGTGCAGGGTAGGTCAAAAACCATTCTATACTGATTTACTGCCTGACTGTACTACTGCCCTCCATGCAGGGTAGATCAGAAACCATTCTATACTGATTTACTGCCTGCCTGTACTACTGCCCTCCGTGCAGTGTAGGTCAGAAACCATTCTATACTGATTTACTGCCTGCCTGTACTACTGCCCTCCTTGAAGGGTAGGTCAGAAACCATTCTATACTGATTTACTGCCTGCCTGTACTACTGCCCTCCGTGCAGGGTAGGTCAGAAACCATTCTATACTGATTTACTGCCTGCCTGTACTACTGCCCTCCGTGCAGGGTAGGTCAGAAACCATTTTATACTGATTTACTGCCTGACTGTACTACTGCCCTCCGTGCAGTGTAGGTCAGAAACCATTCTATACTGATTTACTGCCTGACTGTACTACTGCCCTCCGTGCAGTGTAGGTCAGAAACCATTCTATACTGATTTACTGCCTGCCTGTACTACTGCCCTCCGTGCAGGGTAGGTCAGAAACCATTCTATACTGATTTACTGCCTGCCTGTACTACTGCCCTCCGTGCAGGGTAGGTCAGAAACCATTCTATACTGATTTACTGCCTGCCTGTACTACTGCCCTCCGTGCAGGGTAGGTCAGAAACCATTCTATACTGATTTACTGCCTGCCTGTACTACTGCCCTCCATGCAGGGTAGGTCAGAAACCAGTCAGAAACCATTCAGACAGAAAAACATTGGAGATGTGCCACCCCTGGGGAACTGGGTGGGTGTAGTTGTTGTGACAGACACAGACAGAGAGAGCATCTCCTCCAAAGAGTTTAGACAATGGAAGCAGATGTAGAACATGACCAGCATGCTGTGTGTCCGGGCTGTATAGTAGATGTAGGACATGACCAGTAGGCTGTGTGTCCGGGCTGTATAGTAGATGTAGAACATGACCAGTAGGCTGTGTGTCCGGGCTGTATAGTAGATGTAGGACATGACCAGTAGGCTCTGTGTGTCCGGGCTGTATAATAGATGTAGGACATGACCAGTAGGCTCTGTGTGTCCGGGCTGTATAATAGATGTAGGACATGACCAGTAGGCTCTGTGTTTCCGGGCTGTATAGTAGATGTAGGACATGACCAGTAGGCTCTGTGTTTCCGGGCTGTATAGTAGATATAGGACATGACCAGCAGGCTCTGTGTGTCCGGGCTGTATAGTAGATGTAGAATATGACCAGTAGGCTGTGTTTCCGGGCTGTATAGTAGATGTAGGACATGACCAGTAGGCTCTGTGTTTCCGGGCTGTATAGTAGAGTTAGGACATGACCAGTAGGCTCTGTGTTTCCGGGCTGTATAGTAGATGTAGGACATGACCAGTAGGCTCTGTGTTTCCGGGCTGTATAGTAGATGTAGGACATGACCAGTAGGCTGTGTGTCCGGGCTGTATAGTAGATGTAGAATATGACCAGTAGGCTGTGTGTCCGGGCTGTATAGTAGATGTAGGACATGACCAGTAGGCTCTGTGTTTCCGGGCTGTATAGTAGATGTAGGACATGACCAGTAGGCTCTGTGTTTCCGGGCTGTATAGTAGATGTAGGACATGACCAGTAGGCTGTGTGTCCGGGCTGTATAGTAGATGTAGAATATGACCAGTAGGCTGTGTGTCCGGGCTGTATAGTAGATGTAGGACATGACCAGTAGGCTGTGTGTCCGGGCTGTATAGTAGATGTAGGACATGACCAGTAGGCTGTGTGTCTGGGCTGTATAGTAGATGTAGAACATGACCAGTAGGCTGTGTGTCCGGGCTGTATAGTAGATGTAGGACATGACCAGTAGGCTGTGTGTCCGGGCTGTATAGTAGATGTAGGACGTGACCAGTAGGCTGTGTGTCTGGGCTGTATAGTAGATGTAGGACATGACCAGTAGGCTGTGTGTCCGGGCTGTATAGTAGATGTAGAACATGACCAGTAGGCTGTGTGTCCGGGCTTGATAGTAGATTTAGAACATGACCAGTAGGCTCTCTGTTTCCGTGCTGTATAGTAGATGTAGGACATGACCAGTAGGCTGTGTTTCCGGGCTGTATAGTAGATGTAGAACATGACCAGTAGGCTGTGTGTCCGGGCTGTATAGTAGATGTAGAACATGACCAGTAGGCTCTGTGTTTCCGGGCTGTATAGTAGATGTAGAACATGACCAGTAGGCTGTGTGTCCGGGCTGTATAGTAGATGTAGGACATGACCAGTAGGCTGTGTGTCCGGGCTATATAGTAGATGTAGGACATGACCAGTAGGCTGTGTGTCCGGGCTGTATAGTAGATGTAGAACATGACCAGTAGGCTGTGTGTCCGGGCTGTATAGTAGATGTAGGACATGACCAGTAGGCTCTGTGTTTCCGGGTTGTATAGTAGATGTAGGACATGACCAGTAGGCTGTGTGTCCGGGCTGTATAGTAGATGAAGAATATGACCAGTAGGCTGTGTGTCCGGGCTGTATAGTAGATGTAGGACATGACCAGTAGGCTCTGTGTTTCCGGGCTGTATAGTAGATGTAGGACATGACCAGTAGGCTCTGTGTTTCCGGGCTGTATAGTAGATGTAGGACGTGACCAGTAGGCTGTGTGTCCGGGCTGTATAGTAGATGTAGAACATGACCAGTAGGCTGTGTGTTTCCGGGCTGTATAGTAGATGTAGAACATGACCAGTAGGCTGTGTGTCCGGGCTTGATAGTAGATGTAGAATATGACCAGTAGGCTCTCTGTTTCCGTGCTGTATAGTAGATGTAGGACATGACCAGTAGGCTGTGTTTCCGGGCTGTATAGTAGATGTAGAACATGACCAGTAGGCTGTGTGTCCGGGCTGTATAGTAGATGTAGAACATGACCAGTAGGCTCTCTGTTTCCGGGCTGTATAGTAGATGTAGGACATGACCAGTAGGCTGTGTGTCCGGGCTGTATAGTAGATGTAGGACATGACCAGTAGGCTCTGTGTGTCCGGGCTGTATAGTAGATGTAGAACATGACCAGTAGGCTGTGTGTAAGGGCTGTATAGTAGATGTAGGACATGACCAGGAGGCTCTGTGTTTCCGGGCTGTATAGTAGATGTAGAACATAACCAGTAGGCTGTGTGTCCGGGCTGTATAGTAGATGTAGGACATGACCAGTAGGCTGTGTGTCCGGGCTGTATAGTAGATGTAGGACATGACCAGTAGGCTCTGTGTTTCCGGGCTGTATAGTAGATGTAGAACATGACCAGTAGGCTGTGTGTCCGGGCTGTATAGTAGATGTAGGACATGACCAGTAGGCTGTGTGTCCGGGCTGTATAGTAGATGTAGAACATGACCAGTTGGCTGTGTGTCCGGGCTGTATAGTAGATGTAGGACATGACCAGTAGGCTCTGTGTGTCCGGGCTGTATAGTAGATGTAGAACATGACCAGTAGGCTGTGTGTCAGGGCTGTATAGTAGATGTAGGACATGACCAGTAGGCTCTGTGTTTCCGGGCTGTATAGTAGATGTAGAACATAACCAGTAGGCTGTGTGTCCGGGCTGTATAGTAGATGTAGAACATGACCAGTAGGCTGTGTGTCCGGGCTGTATAGTAGATGTAGGACATGACCAGTAGGCTCTGTGTGTCCGGGCTGTATAATAGATGTAGGACATGACCAGTAGGCTCTGTGTTTCCGGGCTGTATAGTAGATGTAGGACATGACCAGTAGGCTCTGTGTTTCCGGGCTGTATAGTAGATATAGGACATGACCAGCAGGCTCTGTGTGTCCGGGCTGTATAGTAGATGTAGAATATGACCAGTAGGCTGTGTTTCCGGGCTGTATAGTAGATGTAGGACATGACCAGTAGGCTCTGTGTTTCCGGGCTGTATAGTAGAGTTAGGACATGACCAGTAGGCTCTGTGTTTCCGGGCTGTATAGTAGATGTAGGACATGACCAGTAGGCTCTGTGTTTCCGGGCTGTATAGTAGATGTAGGACATGACCAGTAGGCTGTGTGTCCGGGCTGTATAGTAGATGTAGAATATGACCAGTAGGCTGTGTGTCCGGGCTGTATAGTAGATGTAGGACATGACCAGTAGGCTCTGTGTTTCCGGGCTGTATAGTAGATGTAGGACATGACCAGTAGGCTCTGTGTTTCCGGGCTGTATAGTAGATGTAGGACATGACCAGTAGGCTGTGTGTCCGGGCTGTATAGTAGATGTAGAATATGACCAGTAGGCTGTGTGTCCGGGCTGTATAGTAGATGTAGGACATGACCAGTAGGCTGTGTGTCCGGGCTGTATAGTAGATGTAGGACATGACCAGTAGGCTGTGTGTCTGGGCTGTATAGTAGATGTAGAACATGACCAGTAGGCTGTGTGTCCGGGCTGTATAGTAGATGTAGGACATGACCAGTAGGCTGTGTGTCCGGGCTGTATAGTAGATGTAGGACGTGACCAGTAGGCTGTGTGTCTGGGCTGTATAGTAGATGTAGGACATGACCAGTAGGCTGTGTGTCCGGGCTGTATAGTAGATGTAGAACATGACCAGTAGGCTGTGTGTCCGGGCTTGATAGTAGATTTAGAACATGACCAGTAGGCTCTCTGTTTCCGTGCTGTATAGTAGATGTAGGACATGACCAGTAGGCTGTTTTTCCGGGCTGTATAGTAGATGTAGAACATGACCAGTAGGCTGTGTGTCCGGGCTGTATAGTAGATGTAGAACATGGCCAGTAGGCTCTGTGTTTCCGGGCTGTATAGTAGATGTAGAACATGACCAGTAGGCTGTGTGTCCGGGCTGTATAGTAGATGTAGGACATGACCAGTAGGCTGTGTGTCCGGGCTATATAGTAGATGTAGGACATGACCAGTAGGCTGTGTGTCCGGGCTGTATAGTAGATGTAGAACATGACCAGTAGGCTGTGTGTCCGGGCTGTATAGTAGATGTAGGACATGACCAGTAGGCTCTGTGTTTCCGGGTTGTATAGTAGATGTAGGACATGACCAGTAGGCTGTGTGTCCGGGCTGTATAGTAGATGAAGAATATGACCAGTAGGCTGTGTGTCCGGGCTGTATAGTAGATGTAGGACATGACCAGTAGGCTCTGTGTTTCCGGGCTGTATAGTAGATGTAGGACATGACCAGTAGGCTCTGTGTTTCCGGGCTGTATAGTAGATGTAGGACGTGACCAGTAGGCTGTGTGTCCGGGCTGTATAGTAGATGTAGAACATGACCAGTAGGCTGTGTGTTTCCGGGCTGTATAGTAGATGTAGAACATGACCAGTAGGCTGTGTGTCCGGGCTTGATAGTAGATGTAGAATATGACCAGTAGGCTCTCTGTTTCCGTGCTGTATAGTAGATGTAGGACATGACCAGTAGGCTGTGTTTCCGGGCTGTATAGTAGATGTAGAACATGACCAGTAGGCTGTGTGTCCGGGCTGTATAGTAGATGTAGAACATGACCAGTAGGCTCTCTGTTTCCGGGCTGTATAGTAGATGTAGGACATGACCAGTAGGCTGTGTGTCCGGGCTGTATAGTAGATGTAGGACATGACCAGTAGGCTCTGTGTGTCCGGGCTGTATAGTAGATGTAGAACATGACCAGTAGGCTGTGTGTAAGGGCTGTATAGTAGATGTAGGACATGACCAGGAGGCTCTGTGTTTCCGGGCTGTATAGTAGATGTAGAACATAACCAGTAGGCTGTGTGTCCGGGCTGTATAGTAGATGTAGGACATGACCAGTAGGCTGTGTGTCCGGGCTGTATAGTAGATGTAGGACATGACCAGTAGGCTCTGTGTTTCCGGGCTGTATAGTAGATGTAGAACATGACCAGTAGGCTGTGTGTCCGGGCTGTATAGTAGATGTAGGACATGACCAGTAGGCTGTGTGTCCGGGCTGTATAGTAGATGTAGAACATGACCAGTTGGCTGTGTGTCCGGGCTGTATAGTAGATGTAGGACATGACCAGTAGGCTCTGTGTGTCCGGGCTGTATAGTAGATGTAGAACATGACCAGTAGGCTGTGTGTCAGGGCTGTATAGTAGATGTAGGACATGACCAGTAGGCTCTGTGTTTCCGGGCTGTATAGTAGATGTAGAACATAACCAGTAGGCTGTGTGTCCGGGCTGTATAGTAGATGTAGAACATGACCAGTAGGCTGTGTGTCCGGGCTGTATAGTAGATGTAGGACATGACCAGTAGGCTCTGTGTTTCCGGGCTGTATAGTAGATGTAGAACATGACCAGTAGGCTGTGTGTCCGGGCTGTATAGTAGATGTAGGACATGACCAGTAGGCTCTGTGTGTCCGGGCTGTATAGTAGATGTAGGACATGACCAGTAGACTGTGTGACCAGGCTGTATAGTAGATGTAGGACATGACCAGTAGGCTCTGTGTGTCCGGGCTGTATAGTAGATGTAGAACATGACCAGTAGGCTGTGTGTCCTGGCTGTATAGTAGATATAGGACATGACCAGTAAGCTCTGTGTTTCCGGGCTGTATAGGCCGTACACCATATTCCCATGGGAATATAACCCCAGGACCATTTTTATGACATTGCTACTGATGTAGGCTAGTTCATTTGACTCATTAAAGTAACACCACGGTCTGCTTTCATTCAGTCTGAGTTAAGCTGAGCTGAATGTTAAGTTGTAAAAGGAAAAATCCATGCACAGAACAATAAATTAACATAATAAAATATAATCAACAAATGTGTCTGTTTAAACTAGAGATCTGTGTTTTTGTGTGGGCTACATCTCAGTCCACCGCATCCACCTTCTGCATCCCCCGGTGGAAAGTGGCAGAGCTATAGCGCTGTTTGTCGGAACAGGACACATCCCGAAAAGTCTTCTCACGAAAATGTCTGTAGCGTCCAAAATAATATGAACACTCTACGGAAAGATGAGACTCTCACAAACATGATGGGGTTCCCTGTTTTGCTCTATGACCCCCACAAGCCCAACATTTTGCTCTATGACCCCCCCAAGCCCCACGGGACTGAAGTCGATACCGTCAATGTGCCAACTTCTGTGTAGCGTCCAAACTGTTTGGGCTACAAACTAATACAAACCACCATGAAAGGTGAGATTTTCATGACTAGGAATGTGTTCTATAATCCCCACAAGTGTCACGGGACTCGTCTGAAGGAAACCTGGAACCGGTTTAAAAAAGGAATGGAAATATGGAAGTAATTTTGTTTAACCCTTCAAAAAATGGGTTAAAACATATAAGAAATAACGTGATCTACTAGACTTAGGACAGACACTATACTAAAATATCCTGATCTCCTAGACTTAGGACAGACACCATAGTAAAATATCCTGATCTCCTAGACTTAGGACAGATACTATACTAAAATTTCAAGATCTCCTAGACTTAGGACAGACACAATACTAAAATATCCTGATCTCCTAGACTTAGGACAGACACTATACTAAAATAACCTGATCTCCTAGACTTAGGACAGACACTATACTAAAATAACCTGATCTCCTAGACTTAGGACAGACACTATACTAAAATATCCTGATCTCCTAGACTTAGGACAGACACTATACTAAAATATCCTGATCTCCTAGACTTAGGACAGACACTATACTAAAATATCCTGATCTCCTAGACTTAGGACAGACACTATACTAAAATATCCTGATCTCCTAGACTTAGGACAGACACTATAGTAAAATATCCTGATCTCCTAGACTTAGGACAGATAATATACTAAAATAACCTGATCTCTTAGACTTAGGACAGACACTATACTAAAAGATCCTGATCTCCTAGACTTAGGACAGATACTATACTAAAATATCCTGATCTCCTAGACTTAGGACAGACACTATACTAAAATATCCTGATCTCCTAGACTTAGGACAGACACTATACTAAAATAACCTGATCTCCTAGACTTAGGACAGACACTATACTAAAATATCCTGATCTCCTAGACTTAGGACAGACACTATACTAAAATATCCTGATCTCCTAGACTTAGGACAGACACTATACTAAAATATCCTGATCTCCTAGACTTAGGACAGACACTATACTAAAATATCCTGATCTCCTAGACTTAGGACAGACACTATACTAAAATATCCTGATCTCCTAGACTTAGGACAGACACTATACTAAAATATCCTGATCTCCTAGACTTAGGACAGACACTATACTAAAATATCCTGATCTCCTAGACTTAGGACAGACACTATACTAAAACATCCTGATCTCCTAGACTTAGGACAGATACTATACTAAAATTTCCTGATCTCCTAGACTTAGGACAGACACTATACTAAAATATCCTGATCTCCTAGACTTAGGACAGACACTATACTAAAATAACCTGATCTCCTAGACTTAGGACAGACACTATACTAAAATAACCTGATCTCCTAGACTTAGGACAGACACTATACTAAAATATCCTGATCTCCTAGACTTAGGACAGACACTATACTACAATTTCCTGATCTCCTAGACTTAGGACAGACCCTATACTAAAATATCCTGATCTCCTAGACTTAGGACAGACACTATACTAAAATAACCTGATCTCCTAGACTTAGGACAGACACTATACTAAAATAACCTGATCTCCTAGACTTAGGACAGATACTATACTAAAATTTCCTGATCTCCTAGACTTAGGACAGACACTATACTAAAATATCCTGATCTCCTAGACTTAGGACAGACACTATACTAAAATATCCTGATCTCCTAGACTTAGGACAGACACTATAGTAAAATATCCTGATCTCCTAGACTTAGGACAGATAATATACTAAAATAACCTGATCTCTTAGACTTAGGACAGACACTATACTAAAAGATCCTGATCTCCTAGACTTAGGACAGATACTATACTAAAATATCCTGATCTCCTAGACTTAGGACAGACACTATACTAAAATAACCTGATCTCCTAGACTTAGGACAGACACTATACTAAAATAACCTGATCTCCTAGACTTAGGACAGACACTATACTAAAATATCCTGATCTCCTAGACTTAGGACAGACACTATACTAAAATATCCTGATCTCCTAGACTTAGGACAGACACTATACTAAAATATCCTGATCTCCTAGACTTAGGACAGACACTATACTAAAATATCCTGATCTCCTAGACTTAGGACAGACACTATACTAAAATATCCTGATCTCCTAGACTTAGGACAGACACTATACTAAAAGATCCTGATCTCCTAGACTTAGGACAGACACTATACTAAAATATCCTGATCTCCTAGACTTAGGACAGACACTATACTAAAAGATCCTGATCTCCTAGACTTAGGACAGATACTATACTAAAATTTCCTGATCTCCTAGACTTAGGACAGACACTATACTAAAATATCCTGATCTCCTAGACTTAGGACAGACACTATACTAAAATAACCTGATCTCCTAGACTTAGGACAGACACTATACTAAAATAACCTGATATCCTAGACTTAGGACAGACACTATACTAAAATATCCTGATCTCCTAGACTTAGGACAGACACTATACTACAATTTCCTGATCTCCTAGACTTAGGACAGACCCTATACTAAAATATCCTGATCTCCTAGACTTAGGACAGACACTAAACTAAAATATCCTGATCTCCTAGACTTAGGACAGACACTATACTAAAATATCCTGATCTCCTAGACTTAGGACAGACACTATACTAAAATATCCTGATCTCCTAGACTTAGGACAGACACTATACTAAAATATCCTGATCTCCTAGACTTAGGACAGACACTATACTAAAATATCCTGATCTCCTAGACTTAGGACAGACACTATACTAAAATATCCTGATCTCCTAGACTTAGGACAGACACTATAGTAAAATATCCTGATCTCCTAGACTTAGGACAGACCCTATACTAAAATATCCTGATCTCCTAGACTTAGGACAGACACTATACTAAAATATCCTGATCTCCTAGACTTAGGACAGACACTATACTAAAATATCCTGATCTCCTAGACTTAGGACAGACACTATACTAAAATATCATGATCTCCTAGACTTAGGACAGACACACTACTAAAATAACCTGATCTCTTAGACTTAGGACAGACACTATAGTAAAATATCCTGATCTCCTAGACTTAGGACAGACACTAAACTAAAATATCCTGATCTCCTAGACTTAGGACAGACACTATACTAAAATATCCTGATCTCCTAGACTTAGGACAGACACTATAATAAAATATCCTGATCTCCTAGACTTAGGACAGACACTATACTAAAATATCCTGATCTCCTAGACTTAGGACAGACACTATACTAAAATATCCTGATATCCTAGACTTAGGACAGACACTATACTAAAATATCCTGATATCCTAGACTTAGGACAGACACACTACTAAAATAACCTGATCTCTTAGACTTAGGACAGACACTATAGTAAAATATCCTGATCTCCTAGACTTAGGACAGACCCTATACTAAAATATCCTGATCTCCTAGACTTAGGACAGACACTATACTAAAATATCCTGATCTCCTAGACTTAGGACAGACACTATACTAAAATATCCTGATCTCCTAGACTTAGGACAGACACTATACTAAAATATCCTGATCTCCTAGACTTAGGACAGACACTATACTAAAATATCCTGATCTCCTAGACTTAGGACAGACACTATACTAAAAGATCCTGATCTCCTAGACTTAGGACAGATACTATACTAAAATTTCCTGATCTCCTAGACTTAGGACAGACACTATACTAAAATATCCTGATCTCCTAGACTTAGGACAGACACTATACTAAAATAACCTGATCTCCTAGACTTAGGACAGACACTATACTAAAATATCCTGATCTCCTAGACTTAGGACAGACACTAAACTAAAATATCCTGATCTCCTAGACTTAGGACAGACACTATACTAAAATATCCTGATCTCCTAGACTTAGGACAGACACTATACTAAAATATCCTGATCTCCTAGACTTAGGACAGACACTATACTAAAATATCCTGATCTCCTAGACTTAGGACAGACACTATACTAAAATATCCTGATATCCTAGACTTAGCACAGACACTATACTAAAATATCCTGATCTCCTAGACTTAGGACAGACACTATACTAAAATATCATGATCTCCTAGACTTAGGACAGACACTATACTAAAATATCATGATCTCCTAGACTTAGGACAGACACACTACTAAAATAACCTGATCTCTTAGACTTAGGACAGACACTATAGTAAAATATCCTGATCTCCTAGACTTAGGACAGACACTAAACTAAAATATCCTGATCTCCTAGACTTAGGACAGACACTATACTAAAATATCCTGATCTCCTAGACTTAGGACAGACACTATAATAAAATATCCTGATCTCCTAGACTTAGGACAGACACTATACTAAAATATCCTGATCTCCTAGACTTAGGACAGACACTATACTAAAATATCCTGATATCCTAGACTTAGGACAGACACTATACTAAAATATCCTGATATCCTAGACTTAGGACAGACACACTACTAAAATAACCTGATCTCTTAGACTTAGGACAGACACTATAGTAAAATATCCTGATCTCCTAGACTTAGGACAGACCCTATACTAAAATATCCTGATCTCCTAGACTTAGGACAGACACTATACTAAAATATCCTGATCTCCTAGACTTAGGACAGACACTATACTAAAATATCCTGATCTCCTAGACTTAGGACAGACACTATACTAAAATATCCTGATCTCCTAGACTTAGGACAGACACTATACTAAAATATCCTGATCTCCTAGACTTAGGACAGACACTATACTAAAAGATCCTGATCTCCTAGACTTAGGACAGATACTATACTAAAATTTCCTGATCTCCTAGACTTAGGACAGACACTATACTAAAATATCCTGATCTCCTAGACTTAGGACAGACACTATACTAAAATAACCTGATCTCCTAGACTTAGGACAGACACTATACTAAAATATCCTGATCTCCTAGACTTAGGACAGACACTAAACTAAAATATCCTGATCTCCTAGACTTAGGACAGACACTATACTAAAATATCCTGATCTCCTAGACTTAGGACAGACACTATACTAAAATATCCTGATCTCCTAGACTTAGGACAGACACTATACTAAAATATCCTGATCTCCTAGACTTAGGACAGACACTATACTAAAATATCCTGATATCCTAGACTTAGCACAGACACTATACTAAAATATCCTGATCTCCTAGACTTAGGACAGACACTATACTAAAATATCATGATCTCCTAGACTTAGGACAGACACACTACTAAAATAACCTGATCTCTTAGACTTAGGACAGACACTATAGTAAAATATCCTGATCTCCTAGACTTAGGACAGACACTATACTAAAATATCCTGATCTCCTAGACTTAGGACAGACACTATACTAAAATATCCTGATCTCCTAGACTTAGGACAGACACTATACTAAAATATCCTGATCTCCTAGACTTAGGACAGACACTATAGTAAAATATCCTGATCTCCTAGACTTAGGACAGACCCTATACTAAAATATCCTGATCTCCTAGACTTAGGACAGACACTATACTAAAATATCCTGATCTCCTAGACTTAGGACAGACACTATACTAAAATATCCTGATCTCCTAGACTTAGGACAGACACTATACTAAAATATCATGATCTCCTAGACTTAGGACAGACACACTACTAAAATAACCTGATCTCTTAGACTTAGGACAGACACTATAGTAAAATATCCTGATCTCCTAGACTTAGGACAGACACTAAACTAAAATATCCTGATCTCCTAGACTTAGGACAGACACTATACTAAAATATCCTGATCTCCTAGACTTAGGACAGACACTATAATAAAATATCCTGATCTCCTAGACTTAGGACAGACACTATACTAAAATATCCTGATCTCCTAGACTTAGGACAGACACTATACTAAAATATCCTGATATCCTAGACTTAGGACAGACACTATACTAAAATATCCTGATATCCTAGACTTAGGACAGACACACTACTAAAATAACCTGATCTCTTAGACTTAGGACAGACACTATAGTAAAATATCCTGATCTCCTAGACTTAGGACAGACCCTATACTAAAATATCCTGATCTCCTAGACTTAGGACAGACACTATACTAAAATATCCTGATCTCCTAGACTTAGGACAGACACTATACTAAAATATCCTGATCTCCTAGACTTAGGACAGACACTATACTAAAATATCCTGATCTCCTAGACTTAGGACAGACACTATACTAAAATATCCTGATCTCCTAGACTTAGGACAGACACTATACTAAAAGATCCTGATCTCCTAGACTTAGGACAGATACTATACTAAAATTTCCTGATCTCCTAGACTTAGGACAGACACTATACTAAAATATCCTGATCTCCTAGACTTAGGACAGACACTATACTAAAATAACCTGATCTCCTAGACTTAGGACAGACACTATACTAAAATATCCTGATCTCCTAGACTTAGGACAGACACTAAACTAAAATATCCTGATCTCCTAGACTTAGGACAGACACTATACTAAAATATCCTGATCTCCTAGACTTAGGACAGACACTATACTAAAATATCCTGATCTCCTAGACTTAGGACAGACACTATACTAAAATATCCTGATCTCCTAGACTTAGGACAGACACTATACTAAAATATCCTGATATCCTAGACTTAGCACAGACACTATACTAAAATATCCTGATCTCCTAGACTTAGGACAGACACTATACTAAAATATCATGATCTCCTAGACTTAGGACAGACACACTACTAAAATAACCTGATCTCTTAGACTTAGGACAGACACTATAGTAAAATATCCTGATCTCCTAGACTTAGGACAGACACTATACTAAAATATCCTGATCTCCTAGACTTAGGACAGACACTATACTAAAATATCATGATCTCCTAGACTTAGGACAGACACACTACTAAAATAACCTGATCTCTTAGACTTAGGACAGACACTATAGTAAAATATCCTGATCTCCTAGACTTAGGACAGACACTATACTAAAATATCCTGATCTCCTAGACTTAGGACAGATACTATACTAAAATATCCTGATCTCCTAGACTTAGGACAAACACTATAGTAAAATATCCTGATCTCCTAGACTTAGGACAGACACTATACTAAAATATCCTGATCTCCTAGACTTAGGACAGACACTATAGTAAAATATCCTGATCTCCTAGACTTAGGACAAACACTATAGTAAAATATCCTGATCTCCTAGACTTAGGACAGACACTATACTAAAATATCCTGATCTCCTAGACTTAGGACAGACACTATAGTAAAATATCCTGATCTCCTAGACTTAGGACAAACACTATAGTAAAATATCCTGATCTCCTAGACTTAGGACAGACACTATACTAAAATATCCTGATCTCCTAGACTTAGGACAGACACTATACTAAAATATCCTGATATCCTAGACTTAGCACAGACACTATACTAAAATATCCTGATCTCCTAGACTTAGGACAGACACTATACTAAAATATCATGATCTCCTAGACTTAGGACAGACACACTACTAAAATAACCTGATCTCTTAGACTTAGGACAGACACTATAGTAAAATATCCTGATCTCCTAGACTTAGGACAGACACTATACTAAAATATCCTGATCTCCTAGACTTAGGACAGACACTATACTAAAATATCATGATCTCCTAGACTTAGGACAGACACACTACTAAAATAACCTGATCTCTTAGACTTAGGACAGACACTATAGTAAAATATCCTGATCTCCTAGACTTAGGACAGACACTATACTAAAATATCCTGATCTCCTAGACTTAGGACAGATACTATACTAAAATATCCTGATCTCCTAGACTTAGGACAAACACTATAGTAAAATATCCTGATCTCCTAGACTTAGGACAGACACTATACTAAAATATCCTGATCTCCTAGACTTAGGACAGACACTATAGTAAAATATCCTGATCTCCTAGACTTAGGACAAACACTATAGTAAAATATCCTGATCTCCTAGACTTAGGACAGAAACTATACTAAAATATCCTGATCTCCTAAACTTAGGACAGACACTATACTAAAATATCCTGATCTCCTAGACTTAGGACAGACACTATACTAAAATATCATGATCTCCTAGACTTAGGACAGACACACTACTAAAATAAACTGATCTCTTAGACTTAGGACAGACACTATAGTAAAATATCCTGATCTCCTAGACTTAGGACAGACACTATACTAAAATATCCTGATCTCCTAGACTTAGGACAGATACTATACTAAAATATCCTGATCTCCTAGACTTAGGACAAACACTATAGTAAAATATCCTGATCTCCTAGACTTAGGACAGACACTATACTAAAATATCCTGATCTCCTAGACTTAGGACAGACACTATAGTAAAATATCCTGATCTCCTAGACTTAGGACAAACACTATAGTAAAATATCCTGATCTCCTAGACTTAGGACAGACACTATACTAAAATATCCTGATCTCCTAGACTTAGGACAGACACTATAGTAAAATATCCTGATCTCCTAGACTTAGGACAGACACACTACTAAAATAACCTGATCTCTTAGACTTAGGACAGACACTATAGTAAAATATCCTGATCTCCTAGACTTAGGACAGACACTATACTAAAATATCCTGATCTCCTAGACTTAGGACAGACACTATAGTAAAATATCCTGATCTCCTAGACTTAGGACAGACACTATACTAAAATATCCTGATCTCCTAGACTTAAGACAGACACACTACTAAAATAACCTGATCTCTTAGACTTAGGACAGACACTATAGTAAAATATCATGATCTCCTAGACTTAGGACAGACACACTACTAAAATATCCTGATCTCCTAGACTTAGGACAGACACTATACTAAAATATCCTGATCTCCTAGACTTAGGACTGACACTTCAAAACCTGATTCCTTTTGATGTCGTTTTCGACTGCCTGTTTTGCCATTACTGAATGTGTTATTCACTGTGTTTCTATGGGCTATAGTAGTAAAGGCCAAATTCTATATTGTATCAAATATTTTTCACAAAAAAATGTTGATAACCTCAGAGGTCCTAAAATTACCAAACAAATAGCTAAATTATCCATGGTATGACCATCTTAAAACAATTCCATCTTAAAACAATATGTTAGCTTAGTAGAACCCCTCCCTTAGACTTTTACGGGTTAATCAGAGCCGAATGTTCAGTTGTAAATGGATTAATCTACGCACAGACGAGGACACTTAAGTTCATTGGTGAGCTGGACAACTGCCACTGGCAGGGGCCAGAAAGACAGTCTGCTTGAAAAGCGTTTTATATTTTGTCTGATTTGGCAACGATGGAGTGTTGTTGAACGCAGAAACAGTTGTGTCACCTAGGAGGCCGTCACCCACCACACAACCCACTGCACCTACCACTATACCCTGTTAGTGTTCTACCCTGTTAGTGTTCTACCACTCTACCCTGTTAGTGTTCTACCACTCTACCCTGTTAGTGTTTTACTCTGTTAGTGTTCTACTACTCTACCCTGTTAGTGTTCTACCCTGTTAGTGTTCTACCACTCTACCCTGTTAGTGTTCTACCACTCTACCCTGTTAGTGTTCTACCACTCTACCCTGTTAGTGTTCTTCCACTCTACCCTGTTAGCGTTCTACCCTGTTAGTGTTCTACCCTGTTAGTGTTCTACCACTCTACCCTGTTAGTGTTCTACTACTCTACCCTGTTAGTGTTCTACTACTCTACCCTGTTAGTGTTCTACCACTCTACCCTGTTAGTGTTCTACCCTGTTAGTGTTCTACCACTCTACCCTGTTAGTGTTCTACCACTCTACCCTGTTAGTGTTCTACCACTCTACCCTGTTAGTGTTCTTCCACTCTACCCTGTTAGCGTTCTACCCTGTTAGTGTT
This sequence comes from Oncorhynchus mykiss, assembly GCF_013265735.2. Lineage (NCBI taxonomy): Eukaryota > Metazoa > Chordata > Actinopteri > Salmoniformes > Salmonidae > Oncorhynchus > Oncorhynchus mykiss. The sequence continues at coordinate 54,925,686 of NC_048587.1, forward strand.
CTACCCTGTTAGTGTTCTACTACTCTACCCTGTTAGTGTTCTACCACTCTACCATGTTAGTGTTCTACCACTCTACCCTGTTAGTGTTCTACAACTCTACCATGTTAGTGTTCTACTACTCTACCCTGTTAGTGTTCTACTACTCTACCCTGTTAGCGTTCTACTACTCTACCCTGTTAGTGTTCTACCACTCTACCCTGTTAGTGTTCTACTCTGTTAGTGTTCTACCACTCTACCATGTTAGTGTCCTACTACTCTACCCTGTTAGTGTTCTACCACTCTACCATGTTAGTGTTCTACCACTCTACCCTGTTAGTGTTCTACCCTGTTAGTGTTCTACCACTCTACCCTGTTAGTGTTCTACTCTGTTAGTGTTCTACCACTCTACCATGTTAGTGTTCTACAACTCTACCCTGTTAGTGTTCTACCACTCTACCATGTTAGTGTTCTACCACTCTACCCTGTTAGTGTTCTACCACTCTACCCTGTTAGTGTTCTACCACTCTACCCTGTTAGTGTTTTACTCTGTTAGTGTTCTACTACTCTACCCTGTTAGTGTTCTACCCTGTCAGTGTTCTACCACTCTACCCTGTTAGTGTTTTACCACTCTACCCTGTTAGTGTTCTACCACTCTACCCTGTTAGTGTTCTTCCACTCTACCCTGTTAGCGTTCTACCCTGTTAGTGTTCTACCCTGTTAGTGTTCTACCACTCTACCCTGTTAGTGTTCTACTACTCTACCCTGTTAGCGTTCTACTACTCTACCCAGTTAGTGTTCTACCACTCTACCCTGTTAGTGTTCTACTCTGTTAGTGTTCTACCACTCTACCATGTTAGTGTCCTACTACTCTACCCTGTTAGTGTTCTACCACTCTACCATGTTAGTGTTCTACCACTCTACCCTGTTAGTGTTCTACCCTGTTAGTGTTCTACCACTCTACCCTGTTAGTGTTCTACTCTGTTAGTGTTCTACCACTCTACCATGTTAGTGTTCTACAACTCTATCCTGTTAGTGTTCTACCACTCTACCATGTTAGTGTTCTACCACTCTACCCTGTTAGTGTTCTACCACTCTACCCTGTTAGTGTTCTACTCTGTTAGTGTTCTACCACTCTACCCTGTTATTTTTCTACCACTCTACCCTGTTAGTGTTCTATTACTCTACCCTGGTAGTGTTCTACCACTCTACCCTGTTAGTGTTCTACCACTCTACCCTGTTAGTGTTCTACTCTGTTAGTGTTCTACCACTCTACCCTGTTAGTGTTCTACCACTCTACCCTGTTAGTGTTCTACCACTCTACCCTGTTAGTGTTCTACCCTGTTAGTGTTCTACCACTATACCCTTTTAGTGTTCTACCACTCTACCCTGTTAGTGTTCTACCACTCTACCATGTTAGTGTTCTACCACTCTACCCTGTTAGTGTTCTACCACTCTACCCTGTTAGTGTTCTACCACTCTACCCTGTTAGTGTTCTACCACTCTACCTTGTTAGTGTTCTACCACTCTAAACTGTTAGTGTTCTACCTCTCTACCCTGTTAGTGTTCTACCTCTCTACCCTGTTAGTATTCTACCACTCTACCCTGTTAGTGTTCTACCACTCTACCCTGTTAGTGTTCTACCACTCTACCCTGTTAGTGTTCTACCACTCTACCCTGTTAGTGTTCTATCACTCTACCTTTTTAGTGTTCTACCACTCTACCCTGTTAGTGTTCTACCACTATACCCTGTTAGTGTTCTACTACTCCACCCTGTTAGTGTTCTACCACTCTACCCTGTTAGTGTTCTACCACTATACCCTGTTAGTGTTCTACTACTCTACCCTGTTAGTGTTCTACTCTGTTAGTGTTCTACCACTCTACCATGTTAGTGTTCTACAACTCTATCCTGTTAGTGTTCTACCACTCTACCATGTTAGTGTTCTACCACTCTACCCTGTTAGTGTTCTACCACTCTACCCTGTTAGTGTTCTACTCTGTTAGTGTTCTACCACTCTACCCTGTTATTTTTCTACCACTCTACCCTGTTAGTGTTCTATTACTCTACCCTGGTAGTGTTCTACCACTCTACCCTGTTAGTGTTCTACCACTCTACCCTGTTAGTGTTCTACCACTCTACCCTGTTAGTGTTCTACTCTGTTAGTGTTCTACCACTCTACCCTGTTAGTGTTCTACCACTCTACCCTGTTAGTGTTCTACCACTCTACCCTGTTAGTGTTCTACCCTGTTAGTGTTCTACCACTATACCCTGTTAGTGTTCTACCACTCTACCCTGTTAGTGTTCTACCACTCTACCATGTTAGTGTTCTACCACTCTACCCTGTTAGTGTTCTACCACTCTACCCTGTTAGTGTTCTACCACTCTACCCTGTTAGTGTTCTACCACTCTACCTTGTTAGTGTTCTACCACTCTAAACTGTTAGTGTTCTACCTCTCTACCCTGTTAGTGTTCTACCTCTCTACCCTGTTAGTATTCTACCACTCTACCCTGTTAGTGTTCTACCACTCTACCCTGTTAGTGTTCTACCACTCTACCCTGTTAGTGTTCTACCACTCTACCCTGTTAGTGTTCTATCACTCTACCTTTTTAGTGTTCTACCACTCTACCCTGTTAGTGTTCTACCACTATACCCTGTTAGTGTTCTACTACTCCACCCTGTTAGTGTTCTACCACTCTACCCTGTTAGTGTTCTACTACTCTACCCTGTTAGTGTTCTACCACTCTACCCTGTTAGTGTTCTACCACTCTATCCTGTTAGTGTTCTACTCTGTTAGTGTACTACCACTCTACCCTGTTAGTGTTCTATCACTCTACCTTTTTAGTGTTCTACCACTCTACCCTGTTAGTGTTCTACCACTATACCCTGTTAGTGTTCTACTACTCCACCCTGTTAGTGTTCTACCACTCTACCCTGTTAGTGTTCTACTACTCCACCCTGTTAGTGTTCTACCACTCTACCCTGTTAGTGTTCTACTACTCTACCCTGTTAGTGTTCTACCACTCTACCATGTTAGTGTTCTACCACTCTACCCTGTTAGTGTTCTACCACTATACCCTGTTAGTGTTCTACTACTCTACCCTGTTAGTGTTCTATCACTCTACCTTTTTAGTGTTCTACCACTCTACCCTGTTAGTGTTCTACCACTATACCCTGTTAGTGTTCTACTACTCTACCCTGTTAGTGTTCTACTACTCTACCCTGTTAGTGTTCTACCACTCTACCATGTTAGTGTTCTACCACTCTACCCTGTTAGTGTTCTACCACTCTTTTCTTCCTTGTGCTCAGTCATTCCTCCTATAGGGCCAATATTCCTGTCTGCTTGTCTGCCTGTGTGCCTGCCTGTGTGCCTGCCTGTCTACCTGTCTGTCTACCTGTCTGTCTGTCTGTCTGCCTGCCTGCCTGCCTGCCTGCCTGCCTGCCTGCCTGTCTGTCTGTCTGTCTGTCTGTCTGTCTGTCTGTCTGTCTGTCTGTCTGTCTGTCTGTCTGTCTGTCTGTCTGTCTGTCTGTCTGTCTGTCTGTCTGTCTGTCTGCCACCCTCCGCTGTGCCGCTGCCTCTTCAACATAGCACCTTCTACCCAATAGACAGCAGGAAGCGGGGAGAGTGTAGGAGTGCTCCTGTGTGTATTTTAACAACAGAGAGGGTGTCGTACCGCAAATGGTTTATGCAGCACTATTGTGGGGAGAGACAAACAAAGGGGTTATTATTATGTCTGTGAAGAGATGTGAGATGGGGGAAGGGGGATGAGACGGGGTGAAATGGGGAAATAGAGAAGGGGGGATGGGGGAGGG